>NC_133122.1:70068713-70311892 GCF_033568475.1 Henckelia pumila
TTATAAATAAGTTATTGCAGTACAGAAATTACAAAACAGAGGTCACAATTTTCGAAAACCCTAGCTGTTTTCTCTCTAGTGGCCGCCCCCCTCTCTCTCTGCTCGGAAAAATTCCAGCCTGTGAATTTTGAATTTGCAGTCTGGTTTAACGGATCAAATTCGTTAATTCTCTTCGTAGAAACTTCTGATAGATTTTCTAGTGCAATCTATCAGAGGGATTAAACTTCTGTTCGTGGATCTGATTGAAGAATTGTTCGTCCATCAGTTCCTGGGATATACAACAAGAGCAGAGTTATCTGTTGGTGTCCATAATCTCGTTTCGAGATTCAAGGTAAAAATTTAATTGTTATTTAATTTTTACACGCACAATTTAATCGTAAAGTTTTGATACCCATGATATGGAATCGTTCCATATAAAATTTTAAAACTTCTGCTGCACCGGGTATCAATTCTGATTGATCTGAACACAGTTTTCCAACAGACCATGAGTTAGAATATGGTTGGGCCGGCCCAGAGTAGAGGCCAGATTGGCTAGAGCAGAGGGTGCGGACCCAGTCCATTACAGTTGTAAAGCACCATGTCACGCCCCGGGTGTAGAAGCAAGTCTGTCTGCACAATAATCTCTATAACGAATTTTTATTAATCATCTCTTACGAAAATGATTTATCTAACGGTGTTCACGATTTGGTTAACCGTTCGAAACGAAGCAAAATTGAAAATTCGATACCCAAGCCGAACCATAAATTTTGAGTTGTTTATTTTTGTTATTTATTTTTATTAATAATAAATTTAAAAAAATAAAAAGTGAAATTCATTAAATCGAAAACCAAACTAAAATAACTCAAAAAATTTCAATTTTTAACCAAACCATTAAATTCAATTCGGTTTTGGGTTCGGATTTCAAATGAATTTTTTTATATATAAAACAACATATATCGATAGGGGTGAACACCCCAAGATTCACTCGATTTTTTATGAATAGCTAACCCAAGTTTTTATAATAGTAAATTTTAACCAAGGGTTGAGAAAAAAATACAGAAATTTTTGGTGTACCGAAGTTATATTATCTAAAATTAACAAATTTATCAAAATTTTTGGTATACCGAAGTACAATAACGATACTAAACTTTTCGGTACAACGGTTTGAAATTTGAAAAATTTTGGTATATACCAAATTACCAAAACTATATATATATATATATATATATAATTTGAAAAAATATATATATATATAATTTGAAAATATATAATTTTTTTAAATAATAAATTTATAAATTTTAAAAAATGAGTTCTTTTTTTGTATAAACGGCATATATCGATACCGTACCGAAATCTCGGTAAAATTTCGATATAATCGTTATGCTAGATATTCGTACCGAAATTTCAATATCCCAAGAATCGGTATATCGAAAATTTCATTATCGGTATATATTTTTTTATACCGTAATTTTTGGTACGATATACTGTATATGATAGTCGATGCAGTACAATATATCACCCCTAATTCTAACTCTCAGTTACCAATTCCAACACCCACACAATCAGATGTGGGATGAGGTATCGCGCTCCACGAGTTGCCACATGAGAAAGATGGTGTCATTAGACCAAGTGGTCATTGGCTTAAATACATTAGTTTAGATGTGCTTACTAGAATCCAAACTTTATTTCTTGTAATTTGATTATGTAGTAACACAAGTTTCATTTTCACATGTTAAAAAATGACACTAAATTTTAAAAGTGGTAAAACATGTTTAAGGGATCATTATTTGGGGAAAATAAGTGAAAAATCAGCTCTCAAATGTCCGAAAATGGCGGGGGTTCGCAGGGGCCCGAACAGTTCAGAAGGGGCATAACCAGTTCGGACCTTTCGATCCACTTCAGACCGTCCGAACTCAGCAGACAACATGTGTCAATTTGGGTTAGACAAGTGTCAATTCGGGCCTTCCGAACTTGACATGTCAAAATATTGTCTGCACGTGGAATTCATGCACAGATCGGACCTTCTGATCTCTGGCCTATAAATAGGCATCCAAACCTCATTTTTTATATACAAATTGAGTGGAATTTGACATATAAGTCTATATTAAGTGTTTCTAGCCATATTTTCGAGGGTCGGGAACTAGCACGAGGCTACTAGGATTGCAGCGAAGTTTGCTCAAGTTGTGGGCTATCAACATCAGCGGGCTGACGACGAACGAATGTATAGATTTGGAGCCTTAGTAGATATTGGGAGTAGGTATTAGTTTACACTACAAGAAAAATGCTCATCAACAACACTCAATAGACAACGTTTTTATGTAAAAACCGTTGTCTTGCACTTTATAACAACATTTTTAATTAAAACTGTTGTGTTTTACTCTTGTGTTAATAAAAAAGACAACATTTTACTTAAAACCGTTGTCGTTTAAGGGTATAAGACAACGGTTTTAAACGATTGTTGTCTATGAGCGTGTATTTTGGACCTACGACAACGGTTTTACAGGACTGTTGTCTATGAGCATTTTTTATTGACAAAGGACAACGGTTTTATAACACTGTTGTCTTTAAGCTTCTTTTTAATTTATTATGTCATTTTTAATTAATTTTTTTAAAAAAAAAATAAAACCTATAATCGCTTTTGCAAGTCACGCCTTTAATTTTCTCACTCCCACACTTAACCTTTTCACTCACCCTCAATCGGCCTCACTCACGCTCAGCACTCTCAACGCCCGATGGAAAAATCTGGCCGCAACTCCAATCTCTTCCTTCTCCGGTGATTTTTCTCTATCGCTTGCGTGGATTCATCTCATTTCTGGCCATCTGCTCCACCGTATGTTAAGCACTCTGCCGTGACAAGAAGCCCTAAATCCAAAATTGTAAGTTTTCAGAAGTCACCCAAATCGGTTCGTGAAATTTCAAGATCGTGAGCTTTTCGTGAATGTTGATGACTATAATCATTTTTACATAAACCTCTATATCATTGTTGGTTTGCTCGCAGGTTTGAAGCAAAATCCCCTGGACCCATGTAAAACAGCGAGCAATAGGCGTTTGATGAAAAGTGTGAGAGGATACATATTGAAGGCTTGAATTGATGGAGACACGCTAAACCCGAGGGAACTTTTGCATTGGAAGCTATCAAGTGGGGAACCGATTATTTCATAAGGCACACCCTCATCCTCGTGTCTGTGGGCTCAGGTATATTTATAGCTACATATTATTAGATGAATAAATTATGCTATATTTAAAGCAATGCGATATCTTTTTAGATCTGCTTTTTGCGTGGCTTCTCTGATTTGGGAGTTGGAAACTTCGTAGTCACAGGTTCGTTTTTCTCTGATTTTTTCTGTTTGTTTTGCTTCCACATGTTGTAAATATGCTCTATCTTTTCAGATATTCGTGTTGTGTGGATTCTACTTGGTACGCGTAATGGGTTTTACCAGTCAGATTTTGTTTTTTTGTTTCTACTCGTTACAATTTGGTTTTGGTGTCTTTCAACTGAAACCCTCACAGAACGTTATAATTATAAATTATTGATGTTATTCAGTTACTCTAAGATGGTATTAGTTGAGTACAGACCAAAGCTCCCAGTTACAAATACCTGTCTAAGAAAGTGGTTGAATGTCTGGTTGTGGATTGTGAATGCTTTTAAATGTCTGTGTTGTGTAGTCTATTTTAGATGTTGACGTCACAGTTCAATAGCTACTACAAAACTTTAGTCAACCAAGATAGGCCATTTCAACGACTGTTTTAATAATCTTTATATGACTGGTTTTTGAACAATCTTTGATGATGATTCTACATTGCTTGTTCTACATCTCGACTGAAAACTCAAGAGTTCTAACTAAGGTTTACTTTACTCCTCTTCCCTCGGCAAAAGAGGACCCCAAAAGTGTTCTTTTGCTTCCTCAGTCCTGTGTTATTATAATGTTTTCTTACTTCACTGAAAAAGTAAAAGATTATGAAATCTCTGAGAAGAAGGGTGCAAAGGAATTGTTCATTTTTATAGTTTCTTGGTGTATGAAAAAGTTAAGTTCAAATTTTATTAGGTCACCTTGAGGTAATTGACAAGCAATATACACACAAAAGCCGTTCACAATAAGTCTAACGCTTGACTCTGCTTATTGTTCACAAAATTCCTTCCAAAATTTCAATTCAGGACGAGCAGTCGACCTCTATTCTCTTAAGCCTCTGCGAGAAGAAACTGGACTGTCCATTTAGTCTTATTAGACTAAATACAGCCAAAAATACTTTCACAACCCACGCAACTAGGAAATTTACCAAACACCTAATGAACATATTCCGAATACACTTCACAGCGAGCATTGAAAATTTAACTGAAAAGGCTATGGTTTTGCAAAAGTTCACAAATCTAATAGATTAAAACAGCAAAAAACTCAATCTTTTGGACAAAAGCGTATTAAAACAATCAACAGCAGTACTAAAAATTCAATCTTTGGACAAATATAACCCACAAGTGCAACATTGTTTCAACATCTAAAAACCAATAAGAAATCAGAGAAGTTTTACAATTGGAAAGGCAGATCAAACGTGAAGAGTAAACCCCCATAAAGAATTCAATCGAATCAAGATGCAAAACTAAATAATTTTAATTGACTGGTAATTAAAAATTTGTTCCATGAGCTAACCTGCAGAAAGAAGGCGCCAGGCTGCTTGAAGTTGCTAAGAATGTTGCGAGCCTTCAAACTTTGGTATGCCTCAAATAGTTCAAATTGTGTTAATTAAACATAACATTAATCGTATATTAAGAAATATTTCTTTCCTTTTTTAAGAAAGATACTGGACGCTAACATTGCAAAAGTTAGATTAATTATGTATAATTATCGATTAATCACGTAGCAATGCGGTTATTATGTGATGAGATATATGAGGCAAATTACTGAAAAAGTTGCAACTATCGAGGGAGATGCACTACGATCGATTGTAATATCATCTTCGTCAATATCTCATATATTTGGAAGTTATCTACTTATCAATTTTTAAATTATTTTAGTTTTGTTTCAAGCTCATATACATTTTTGTTTGTGTTCACAGTTCACAAAAGCAGAGTACTCTCAAGAAGAAATTGATGAAGTGCGATCTGAGGTAGCCGAATGCATACAAGATGATATCTATGAATAGGTATGTACATGAGTTCGTCATATTGAGTTTGAATAGGGCTGTTTTGAGCTGCATTTTGGGAATGTGTTTGGAGTCTACTTTGAGTTGTATTGGTGGTTATTTTGTGGCTATTTTGGAGGCTGTTTTGGGGGTGCTTTTAGAGCTTGTTTGGAGCGGCTTTGAGAGGTGATGGGGCGGTTTTGGATTGATTTTGGAGGGTGTTTGGAGTCTATTTTGGGGCTGTTTGGAGGTTGTTCTGGGGCTGTTTGGAGGTTGTTTTGGAGTCTACTTTGGGTTGTATTGGTGGTTATTTTGTGGCTATTTTGGAGGCTGTTTTGGGTGTGCTTTTAGAGCTTGTTTGGAGTGTCTTTGAGAGGTGATGGGGCTGTTTTGTATTGATTTTGGAGGGTGTTTGGAGACTATTTTGGGGCAGTTTGGAGGTTGTTCTGGGGCTGTTTGGAGGTTGTTTTGGAGTCTACTTTGGGTTGTATTGGTGGTTGTTTGTGTCTATTTTAGAGGCTGTTTTAGGTTGGTTTTTGAGCTTGTTAGGAGTGGATTTGAGAGGTGATGGGGTTGTTTTGAACTGCTATTGGAAGGTTTATGGAGTCTATTTTGGGGCTGTTGGGAGGCTGTTCTGGTGCTGTGTGGAGCGGTTTTGGAAAGTGCTGAGGGTTGTTTTGAGTTTGCTTCTTTTGTGGAGAATGTTTGTGGCTTTCTCGAGAATATCATGTTCATTATCAAATTTTATTCAACTCATTGCAGACTTGGTATTTTGTGGAGTTGTTTGGAGATTTTTTTTGGGATGTTATGAGACTATTGTGACTTCATTAACTTTATTTATTCTTCTCTATAGGAATGCATGGAATGATATCTTAGAAGATGCACAAGTACTGGAGAAAGTTTATCAGCAAAGCAAGATATTTTGGGTTTGATATGCACGATTATCTATCTTTTTGGGGTGTTTTTTTGCTTTGTAAACTTGGTTCAAAACTTTTTGGCATATTTTATGTCTCGTTTAGTTACTGGTAGATTGTGAATTTTTTGATAAATCGTCTATTGTAATTCAAAGATGTATTTTTTTAATTAATGCTATTTTGGTGATGTTTAGTTTTATTTTATATAAACTGTTTTAATAACTTCAAAGTTTTTTTTCTTAATTATAAAATAATTTAAGTATTAAATATTAAATATAAATCAAAAGTATTTATAATTTCATTATTAATAAAAAAAATATTTTTGCCTAAAAGACAACGGATTTTTCACGTTGTCAAAGTGTTGTCAATCTCAAGTGATAACAACGGTTTTTATTTGTTGTAAAACTGTTGTTTATTGCAACAAAAGACAACGGTGTAAAAATGTTGTAAAACCGTTGTCTATATCACCCAAAGACAACACATTAAAAATGTTGTCAAACTGTTGTCAAATATACAAAACCACAACAGTGAAAAACCATTGCACAACTGTTGTCGTATATCCAAAGACAACAGTTTTTCACCGTTGTCTATGAGCGCCCCTTTCAACAACAGTGCTTTTAACAACAGTTCTCTGGGGCCTACGACAACGGTTAATAACCGTTGTTAATGACCGTTTTTCTTGTAGTGTTAGTTAAGACTATTAGATAAGATATAATGATATGATATTCACTTGACTTGTAGGCTTGGACTGTAGACAGTATTGCTAGACCAGTGAGTTGAGGTACGTAAGTACAGACTGAGATAATCAGCTGAGTATGCATGTTTATGTGTTGCATTATTACGTTTGCAATATTATCTATCATATGATGCATGATTATAATGTTCATGTTTATGTATGCGACACTGGCCAACTATGTTAAGCTTGTTATTCTTTCAAGAGCCTATTGTTTGTAGGGTCGCTCGGCCCTAGTTTTTTACTGTACGATCGAGTACCGTGTGACACCAACTGGATCAACGGAGCAGCATGTGCGGTTTTACCTGTAGTAACTCAGATTCCATTTTAAGATAATAATATGTTAAACATGATTAAGGGTTAGTAATTAACTGATTCCGGAGTTTAATTTGGGCTTTTGATTTTGGGCCGGATCGAAAGCTCCGATCCCAGCCACTTCGGAACCTCAGCGGAAGCACCGAGATCGGAAGCTCCGATCCTGGAACGGACGTTCCGATCTCCAGCTGCCAGCAATGCTCGATGACTCAGCCGCGAGTTTTGACAAGTGTTGAACGTAGAGCAGATCGGAAGCTCCGATCGCCCGATCGGAAGTTCCGATCCCGACGTGTCACACATGCACGCAGTGAGTTGGATCGGAAGCTCCGATCCTGAAATCGGAAGTTCCGATCCTGGCCGGGAATTTTGCCTATAAATAGGGCTTCTCAGATTCATTTCTAAATACGAATTCCCGAGTTTCTTTCTTCAGTTATATAGTGTGAGATATACACTTGAGGGCCCTATAGGTTATAATAGAGGTTCTGGAATAACCAAGGTATGGTTATAGTCATCCGGGACTAGCGACTCCAAAGGGCTAACTACGGACGAAGGTATGGTCCGGGAATCTATTTAAGTTTTGGGAGTACTTATTAGCTTAGTTAAGACTTATAGAATTTATGTAGTGATACGGTGAACTTTTGAATATAGGCTTGGAACCTAGGATCCTACTTTACTTGAACTAGCCTAGAGGTACGTACACATTGACTGAGATTGCCAGTGAGTATACATGTTTATATGTTGCATTTATTTGGCATTATTATATGGCATGAGATATGATTTACCCTTTTCTATATTCATATGTCATGTGCATATACACATTGAGCCTATACCTTGTTATACCTGACTATAGAGCCGCTCAGCTCTATATTCGATAGTCTGTCACTGAGAGTACCGCGACGGCGGGGGCATTTATGTCTGTCTACTCTGGTGTACTAGACGAGTGTGGTTGCACCCAGAGGTTGATCCGTGCGGTGGCAGCACTCATGTGACGCCGGTACTGAGCATGATTTTTGGATGACCCGTTACCAGTCATCATGTTGCATGCATCATATATTTACGTGTACTCATGTTTATGTACTGGGCGTTAGCGCTCACGTCCTAGTTGTTATCTTGGACACCCTATTCCATGGGGCAGGTCGCAGGATGGACGGAGCTGGTAGTTCAAGGCAGGACTAGGGAACAGGAGCCTTGAGGATTTTATTATACAGCAGGATTCGATATAGCTGTATAATGTTTACTGTTTAAGTTTTGGATTTGGTTGTATCACTACAAATTTAAGCCTGGAGTTTATTACTAAGCTGATATGTATTTTATGGTTTTGTTTTCGCATGTTTTACTCTGTTAAGTTATTTTGTTGTATTAAGTTTAATGCATGCTATTAGTTGCCAATTAGTAGGTGATACCATGCAGGGTCACTACATTTTTGGTATCAGAGCATGCTTAGATTTTGGGATTAGTATTTGGGATTTAGTTTAGTCTTGAGTAATTCTTGCGCATTGGGATTTTAATGTGCAATTCTTTTCAGGATATGGCTGACGAGAGTCACGGTAGTGTTGGCCAGGAAAGAGGTCATCATCATCGTCGCCATCATCATCAGGATGATCGACATCGTCCTCATGAGGGTAGACGTCGCTACTCTATCAATAAGTTTATGCAAGTAGGACCGAAACCCTTGGTGGGAGGCGAGAATCTTGAACAGGCGAGGAGTTGGATGTCTAAACTCAAGAGTACTTTTCGTGCTTTCGATTGTACTGAGGATCAGAAATTGGAAGTTCTAGAATTCGTTCTAGAGGATCGAGCACATTTTTGGTGGGATGCCAAAGCTGCTCAGGCACGTACTGAGAGAGGACAGGTGACTTGGGGGAATTTCTATCGGGAGTTCCAGAAATTTTATTTTCCTCCGGCTGTTCGCCAAGCACGATCTATGGAGTTGCTTACTCTGAGGCAAGGATCAATGACTATTGATCAATATCAGCAACGATTTCTTGATCTGCTACCTTTCAGTCCTCATATTAATGAGAGTGATGCATCGAAGTATGATATCTTTCTACAAGGTTTGAACCAAGATATCTACTCTCAGGTTGTCGTCTGTGATGACCCGGTATCTTTTGAGACTTTGGTGAACCGTTGCCGTCTTGTAGAGACTAGCAACAGGCGGGCACAGTTGATGATGCCAGCACAGCCTAGTGGATCTTTTGAGCCTCGAGCTCAATCTGTTGTGCAATCTGGACCTACGTCTTCTTCTACTCCTACTACTTCATCTGGATCTCGTGGTTCACGAGGTATGTTCCGTTTTGGGAAGAAGAAGAAGAAGGAGGAGTTTTGTAGTCATTGTGGAGGGAAGCATCCTGCAGCTTCATGTCGGAGAGCTACTGGTGCTTGTTATATTTGCGGTCAGCAGGGACATCTGCGGAGAGATTGTCCTCAGCGCATGGGTTCTGCTAGTGGATCGGGATCACAGGTTGGATCTCAGGCTTCTAATTTTCCACGTCAGCAGCCAGCACCACAGAGTTCTTCTGGTTATCGTCCCCAGACTCAAGGGCAGGTGTTTGCTCTGTCTCAGGAGCAGGCTACAGAGGGAAGCGATCGCATGTTGGCAGGTACCTTCCTGTTATGTGGTATTCCTGAACTTGTATTAATTGATACTGGAGCATCGCATTCCTTTATTTCTAGTCGCTTTGTTAAGAGACATAGATTACCTTATGTATCATTAGATATGGATTTAGTTGTATCTACTTCATTGGAGCAAGAGATAGTAACTAAGCGTCTAGTGATGGGTTGCCTTCTGGAGTTTGAGGGTAATGTGTTAGCAGCTAATTTGATTATATAAGTGATGACAGATTTTGACTGTATCTTGGGAATAGATATGCTGACTTTATATCATGCTACTGTGGATTGTTATCAGCGTCTGGTACAGTTTCATCCGGTTGAGGGTGATAGCTGGTATTTTTATGGTGAGGGTGCACGACCTCCGATGCCACTTGTTTCGGCTCTGGAGGCATGTCATGTCTTGGAGTCAGGTGGGGAGGGCTACCTCATCTATGCAGTTGATATGTAGACGAGTAGTACGGGTATTGATCAGTTACCGGTTGTTAGCAAGTTTCTTGATGTATTCCCTGATGAGATTCCTGGTTTTCCTCCGGTGCGAGAGGTTGAATTTGGTATTGATTTAGTACCAGGAACTACGCTTATATCCCAAGCACCTTATTGTCTGGCACCGTCAGAGATGAGGGAATTGAAACAGCAATTACAAGATTTGCTTGATAAGGGATATATTCATCCGAGTGTTTCTCCGTGGGGAGCACCTGTTTTATTTGTCAAGAAGAAAGATGGATCGATGCGATTATGTATTGATTACAGGCAGTTGAATCGTGTCACCATCAAGAATAAGTATCCTTTGCCGCGGATTGATGATCTGTTCAATCAATTACAGGGTACTTCTGTTTACTCGAAGATAGATCTGAGATCTGGATACCATCAGATACGGGTACGAGACTCAGATATATCTACGACTGTTTTCAGGACCAGATACGGGCATTATGAATTTCTGGTGATGCCATTCGGTTTGACGAATGCACCGGCAGTATTTATGAATCTGATGAATCATATATTTCGAGAGTATCTGGATAGATTTGTCATCGTCTTCATTGATGATATTCTTGTCTATTCTCATGACAGGGATGAGCATGCACAACATCTAAGGATTGTTTTATAGACGTTACGAGATAAGCATCTGTATGCGAAATTGAGCAAGTGTGAATTCTGGCTTGATCGGGTAGTGTTTTTCGGTCATGTGATTTCTAATGAAGGGATATCTGTTGATCCTAGTAAGATAGAGGCAGTGCTGAACTAGTCTCGTCCGACGACGGTTGCTGAGATTCGTAGTTTCTTGGGTCTAGCTGGATATTACCGTCGGTTCATCGAGAATTTTTCACAGTTGGCCAGGCCTTTGACTCAGCTTACTCGGAAAGATGTTTCCTTCATATGGTCCTCGGAATGTGAGGAGTCATTTCACGAGCTGCATAGACGTCTTACTACTGCACCTGTGCTAGCTCTACCTTCTGGATCAGGAGGTTATGTTGTCTATACTGATGCCTCTGGTCAGGGGTTAGGATGTGTTTTGACACAGCATGGGCATGTTATTGCCTATGCTTCTCGACAGTTGAAGACGCATGAGAGTAATTATCCAGTACATGATCTCGAATTAGCCGCCATTGTATTTGCACTCAAGATTTGGAGGCATTATCTTTATGGCGAGAAATTTGAGATATTTACGGATCATAAGAGTTTGAAGTATTTATTCACTCAGGCGGAGTTGAATATGCGACAGAGACGCTGGATGGATCTTCTGAAGGATTATGATTGTGAAATTAAATATCATCTAGGTTCTGTTAATCTTACTGCTGATGCCTTGAGTCGGCAGGTGAGACTTTCTGCACTTCAGACTAGTGAAATATCTCATATGATTCAAGAGTGTTGTTCATTGAGTTTTACGCTCAAGCACAAGAAAGGGAGAAATGGAATTCGGTTGTATACTATTTTGTCTGAGCCAGCATTGTATTCTCGGATCAGAGATGCTCAGATATCTGATGTTAAGACTCAGCGTTTGGCACGTCTAGCCAATGGAGTTAATACATCTGGATTCCATTTTCAGGCAGATGGTTTATTGTGCTTATCTAATCGAGTGGTTGTACCTAATGTTGCGGAGCTCAGGAATGATATTCTTTCTCAAACTCATAGGAGTCGATTATCAGTCCATCCTGGAAGCATGAAAATATATAAGGACTTGCGAACTAGATTCTGGTGGAAAGGGATGAAGCGAAGTGTTTATCAATTTGTTTCAAGATGTTTGGTTTGTCAACAGGTCAAGGCTGAACACCGACGACCAGGTGGATTACTACAGAATCTTGAGATTCCCGAATGGAAGTGGGAGCACGTAACTATGGATTTTGTTACCCACTTACCTATTACTTCACGTCAGTGTGATGCTATCTGGGTCGTTGTTGACCGTTTGACAAAATCAGCACACTTTATTCCTTATAACCGGGAGTATTCTTATGATCGCATGACACGTTTATACATCCAGGAGATAGTACAATTACATGGGATTCCAGTGAGCATAGTCAGTGATAGAGACCCGCGATTTACCTCACGTTTTTGGGGTAGTTTTCAGGAGGCATTGGGTACCACTCTGAGTTTGAGCACTGCATATCATCCGGAGACTGACGGGCAGTCAGAACGGACGATTCGTACGCTGGAGGATATGCTACGTTCTTCTGTCATGGATTTTGGTTTATCTTGGCAGGATCAGTTACCTTTGATCGAATTTGCCTACAATAACAGTTATCATCATAGTATTGATATGGCACCATTCGAGACATTGTACGGTCGACGGTGTCGTACTCCGTTATTCTGGGATGAAGTCGGGGAACGACAAGTCGAGGGTATTTCTTTTATTGGATTGTGTTGTATAATCAGTTTTCTTGGGTTTCAGTATAGTTTCGATTGTATACTGTCGGATCGTTATTTGTTTTAAGTTTTCGCGGTTCACTCTGATTATGTTTACCAGTTTAAGTTAATTGTATGCTTAAGTTTTTGTTTAATGGGTGATTCGAGACAGGTCACTACTGATTAAGCTTTTCTTGCATAACTTCTTCTACGCAACTTGGATTTGCTATGACATCTTCAATTTTCATAGGTTCCTCTTGCGAGAGAAATGCTGGAAATAAGGATTGAGCTTATCGATATCCCTAGTGATCTTATTAGAGTAATGTCCTCTGACCCATTTCTAATTTTTGGAGTTGACCTAATCTGCTGGAATCGATTCTTGTATAATTGTATAATTTGTGGAGTGAAACAATCATGGATTTTCTAATTTAATGAAACTATTATTACCTATTTCAACTCAAAGGAATTTTAATTTGATGAACAAGATTATTTATTTTTTCGTTCAAATAAAAGAATTGAAACTCCCGGATATTTCACACATATCATTGTGTTTCCATATTTAAAATAACAAAGTCAAAAATTTCCTTTTGAAGTAAATTTAATAAATTAAAATTGAATTTACAAAAATAAATTAGACACAATAAAATATTAATATTTCAATATATCTATCACTTTGTTAACATTTAATATTTACCGTAAATTTTGAAATGAATGATCTGAAAAATTGTTATCACCTAAATTTATTATTCTGCTGCGTGAAACATAAGAAAACAGCATAGGACATCTACAATAAGAGATATTTGATTTCTCACCAAATGTCCCAATGTTTTCTCACTTGATGTAATGTGGGGGCACAAATCTATGTCCGGACATTACACTAAATAAATTTTTTTTTTAAAGTTTTGCAGACTTGCACCACCTGCAGCAATCTGTGCACCTGAGAATACAGATGTCAATTTGGGTTAGATCCGTTGGGTTGACACGTCCCGCCATACAAAAAAATGTGGGTTGGGTTGGCAATTTTTCAACCCGCCTAAAAAGTGGGTCGGTTCGCACCGCCCCGCCTAATAGTGGGTTGCAGGTTGGCCAGCCAAAACCCACCAATTTACACATAAGCTAGACGGGTTGGCCCGTCCCGCCATACAAGTGAAAGAGACACAATGAGACACAAATCAACAAAGAGAAAAGTGAAAGAAAAAATGTCTCAATTTGATTCAATCAAAATCTAAAACATTTCACTAACACATTTGGAAGAATGTAATAAAAACAAGAGAGTTGAACAACTCATACAAGCCCATCAACTCTTCGTAATAGACACACGTGATATGACCAATGAATTTCAAAACCATCGGGCAATATGTGAGCAACTCAAAAAAACATTGAACATGTAGCACATTTGTGTTTTGTATTTTATATTTTCATTTCATGTTAATTCGAGTTTTAAATTTTTGTTTCCATGTCATGCAATTTGAAGTTTGTAATTTCTGCTTTCATGTAATGTAATTTGAAATTTGTAATTTCTGCTTTCATGTAATGTAATTTATTGTTTATTGATTTGTAAATAATTGTGAAAATTTATTTATTTTCATTTGTAATTTTTCAAACGATTATAGTGTTATGTTATACCATTTCAGATTAATAAAATATTAATGTTAAATTTAGTGTACCATGTGATTTTCTCAAACATACATAAATGAAGTATTAAATAATTTAAATTTAATGAAAAAATTATAAATGAAATTAAAGTAAAGAAATAAATAAATAAATAAAATAAAAATTTTAAATAATTTGAAGAGGTGGATATATAGATGATGACATTGAAATGATAAAATGATTGGTTGATAAGATATTTAATTGTGGAATGTGAAATATTTAAAAGATGACGTTAAACGTTGAGTCACAAATGATGGGGAGAAATGTCCCCACCGTTGTGGATGCCCTTAGACCCAAATTGGCCGAAAACAATGGCAAAGTAGCTATGGTTCTCAACGAATGAGTGATGATTGGCTAAGAGAACTAAGATACCAAGCTAAATTCTTTATGCAACTCTAAAGTTTCATTAAGCGAGATTGATAAATGCAAGTATGAAAGTGCCTGTGAACCACTACAACATAATCCGATTCAATTAACAGAAATGTGTTTTTTGTTTAATATCGAGTGTAACTCAAACAGGCTCAACATTTTGCTCAATCGATTGTTTGATCAACTGACCATCGGATCAGGACTAGCGGACGACAGAATATCCAACAATGAGTCATGAGCTTCAATTTCTTCGTGCCAGAGAGGGAGTTCGTCACCCGGGAAGAACTTCCGGGTGACCCCATCAGAGTTGATCTGCAGTCAGAAGGATTGCAAATTTAAACAAAAAGCAAGCAGTTGTTTATTTTGATAGAGGTTTTCATCAATTCAGCTTAATTCGAAAGTTATGAAAACACAATTCGTAGTATTATTCTCTTGGCTATAGATTAAATTTGGGGTGATATTGCGAAATAAAAGATGAAATATATTAATGATTGTTGAACAGGACGGACGCTGCAATAATGAAAATATAGAATTAAATGTCCATAAGCAAGTTGGTGTAGAATTTTTCCAGGGTAAGGTGAAATCACTACTGGTTCACCAGGGAGTATGTATATGCATAAAATGAGAAGGAACTCACAGTCACGGTGCGAACAACACCACCACTAGCACCATCACGAGCAATGGCCAGAGACACTGCCTTGACGACAAGTTGCTGTGGAAAAGGACAGCAAACACAAAAATCAGTAAAATCTGTATATAGATAAATATTCATCACGTGCGAAGCTAAAAAAAGCGCGAGTGATCTACATCATTCTAGGCTCCGTTTGGTTTGAGTGATAGGATAAGTAATCCATAGATAAATAATACTCCCTCCGTCCCATATATAATATCTTCTTTGGATTTTCACACAGATTAAGAAAAATGTATTGGGAAAACAAATTTTATATAATTTTCCTATTTTATCTCTATTTTGTATTAAAAAATGATTGCACAATTTTTAAAGTGTAGTTAATAGGGGTATATTAGTAAAGAAGTGTTAAAAAATATTACTAAATATGGTATATGACTATTAATTTGGGACAAATAAAAAAGAAAACATGGACAATATAATTGGGACGGAGGAAGTATAATGTAAATTAAAAATAAATAAAAAAAAATAGTTAATACATTATTTGATTTGATGGATAGATTATAATTTATTTGATTTAATTGATGTAAAATTATTAATTAATAAATAGATAAATAATATGACGAAAATAAGGCGAAATTAATTGGGATAAGCTATACATAGATTAATAATACATCAAACCAAACAATGTCAAAATAGACATGGAAAACATAAAGTAGGCAAACCTCAGCCTCACTCTGAGTCATCCCTGCCTTCCATGCTTGGTCAAAGAAACCGTATAAATATGAAGAGCCAGATCCTGATACAGAAAAGAATTTACACATTAGTTGCCTTCCAAATAAGCCAGAAATTTTACTGGGCGTCACAGATAAATGGTTGCAGCAGGATAAGGCACACAAACTGAAGCAACTCAAGAGTTATCAGAAACTAGCAACCATAGCGTGCTCAAGAAAATTTAATTATTTGAAAAATAAATTCAATTGCAGAGAGAAATTGTAAAAATCTGTATGGATAATTTAATAATAATTGATAAATGATGAAATTTGAAAAAAAAAAAAAAAAAAGATAAGAGAGAAAAAAAGAGAGATCTTAGATAAAAATGAGGATAATTAAGGGGTAAAATGGGAAGAAATTTTGGCGCCGCACCAAAACGGTCAGTATGATGGGGGTGCAACAATTATATAATAGTATAGATACTAAGAGCTATTTTAATAAATATTAAAATCACATACACACGATATAAGAGCAAATTTGGCTATCCAAAACTTAGGGACGGAGCAGGTTTGAACAAAACTTAGTTCGCAAATATTTCATTAGATAGTACTTAAACAAACATCATTCACTTCCATGCATCTCAGACATGAAATATAACTAGTTAATGATCAAATTCGCTTATCATTGATTCAACCAATCAACTGAAAAACAACTGTGATTCCACATCTAAATCATACACTATATGGCCAGTAGGATCAGCTATACACTTGAGTATAAGGATGAACTTAATGTTCAGAAAATAGTTCTTCCTTCGACAACCAAACTGGTAGTCATGCTGATTATGGCTGGGCATTTAGGAAAAGCCATTGCGGAAAACTTGGAAGCGTTATTAGTTAAGCCAGCTAAAAAACTCGGATATGTTCATTAATTGAGCCAGACAAACAGCTCAAATAACCCAACCACACATAAAAATACAGTAGCAGACAAGAAAAGCACACCTCCAATAGTGAAAGGGAGATCTAAAATTGTTCCTCCTAGAGGTACTCCATATATTTTCCCCCCTTCGTACTTATCCCAGCCACCAACAATAAGGCCAGTTTGAAGCATGTCCTGCAAAATGAATTATATAACATGAATTTTAGAAGAATTTCAGAGAAAAAAATGTATACATGCATAGGTTCTGACATATTTCCAAATTTTATACCAAGAGTATAAGGACCATTAAGAAAGAGTTTAAAATACCGCAAACTGGCTAAAGGCTTCACATTAGATTTCACCATGCATCAGAAAAATTCCAAAAGTATTTCATTTAGTCAAGGGAAAGTGGTTTTATTGGGACAAGCCTTCTATAAAAATCCTTGTGTTTTGAACCTGTATTACACTCCATTAATGAACATACTCCAACAACCTCAGTTGGCAAGTCCAAGATTGAGAATGCAATTGATTTTTAAATGTTCAAACCGAAATGTAATTAGTGTGCATGTACATAAACAAGAGAGAACTGGATGAATTGACGACATGCCTCTTAAGATAACTTAGTTCAATTCTCTTATTAAATATATTAATACACTCGGTCATAGCCATAGAAACTGTTGATGGGATGCCATTGTTCTTTAAGTGTCAAAAGGATCTGTAAACAATTTTCTTTTTTTCACAAAAAAGTTTGCAATGGTGCAAGAAAAATGAATGTTGAATCAAACAGTTCAATATATGGATACCATATTCTCTGTATTGCCCAAAAAAAAAAAAGACTATTCACTATTTTTGTCAAAACAAAAGTATCAGTACCAGAAACCAAGTTCCCGAATTTACATTTTCCATCATAGTAAAAAAAACACCAGATAATTGCCAAATGTAATTTATCCAAAAATTTACCACTCATTAACCACGTTAAATCTACTATGACGGTATGACCTTTACAACTTAAAATATGACAGCTCGCAAGAAGACGTGTGTGGAGAACTATTAGTCCTCTGGACCCACTTAAGACAATTCGAACTTGCATGTTTTCTTGTGTGGACCAACTACTGAAGTTGATAGTACAACGAGACAAAGAAATTAAGTTCTATATCACTTGCTTATCCTTTCCAAACAGTAGTCAATGCGGCAATAACACAACTATCATTTCAAGGGTAGCTTAAATTCCCGCCACTGAGAGCAGAAGCAATATGGTAGTTTAACTTAAATACACAAGAATCAGACAACATTAATTAGACATAAATTAGGTTAACAGATCTCAATTCCATATCCATATCGTTTCCAGCATGTCACACGAAAAAAATATATTAATCAGCTTTGATTGCTAGATGCAGTTTTAACTTGGACAGGCTACACCAATCACAACTTGTAGATAAGAAACCATTTAACAAACCTTATTATTGTAAGAAAATAATCTGATAAGATTCGCAGCAACTTTTACAGTTGAAGGCTGCCCAAGTTGTATCCTGCATAAAAAAGTATCATCAGTTGAAAGTTACCCAAGCTTCTCTGTATCACTCAAGGAAAATTGTAGCATCCATATCCATTTCTATCTAGACAGCCCACAAAAAAGGGCAATTGTTTTTTTTATATATAAGAAACGATATTATATTAATTACATGAACGCTATTGATTACAATAAGCGGACAAGTGATTAAAAAATACTCAAAGAAGACAAAGACATCAACTAAGTTCATATATACCGAGGATTAAATATGCTTATGTAGTTCTGTTGCTTATGTAGAACTTCAAAGTGATTAAATTTGCTGAATTTCACATATTATAAAAGAAGTTCTAGAAATAATAGTATATACAGATCCAGTGATCCACCAACAACCTGATGATGCTAAATATTTTGATTCTTAGCCATGCCTGCAAAGTTACAAATTCCTGAACTTTCTATATTTATCTGCCTTGTGGGGTATGTGAGTTGACATGAAAAGTATAGACTGTAGAGGTTAGAGTTACAAGCACAACATATCTGTTTGGTTTGAATCAAGGAGACTGCTCTATTTATTTTTTTTAGAGTTCAGAAGCAGGAAAATAAAAATTTAGTTGCAACTGGACAGATCCATTACAATGCAAGATAGAATGTGACCTAGAAAGCAAATAATAATTAAGGTATTTTAGTTCAGTGATTAAATACCCAAACTTACGTGTGCTGATGGAGAAAGTGACGGACATAATCAGAAACAATCTGTGAATCTGCTGCCTGAGAAGAAAAACATTGCAAAATTTAACCCAAATGAAAGTACTCACAAAGATTTTCGAATGTAAGAACTCAAAGCCTTCTCAATGCAAATTCGTCACAAAGAATGCAGCTACAACTTGATTCAGAAAATTCCCAAAACACAACTGGCGAACAGTCAGAGCAAAGAACCAAAGTCTTAAATTTGTGCTTAGAAATTATAAGTGGGATGCTAACTGTCATCACCAATACACGATTTGCTAATGGAGGGTTGAAACAACTAGAAATGCATTCATACACTCCAGTCTCAAAGATACAGATTACAGCATTGGAGTGACAAGCAAGCCAGAATACAGCCTATGAGCAGATGTATTATGTTATGGCTGCAGCAATAGCTACTCTGAATCAATACCTCCTAAGAGAATTTCTGATAAAAGCTAATTTGTTAGCTATCACCAGCAACAAACTAAAAAATGAGATCCAAGACTTTCCTCCAGTTCACTTTATATTACACAAAAGTTGAACAAAAAGTATATCGGACCACAGTTCACCAAATACAATAAGCAGTATCTTCCCCTTTAAATTTTGATTTTCCATTCTCAGACAAAAACATAAAAAACGACCTTGTCTCCAGGAGAATAAAATCTTACCGATCCAGAGCGGCAGAGATAGACATTGTCTGTCAGCTGAGTGATCTTATCAGATGCCCTGTTTGCCACATACATTCCTGCAAGTCACATAGCTGAAAAAATCACCCTATCCATCCGAAATTGTTCTGTAATCAAGAGATAAATAAGGATCAATATAAATGCTAAAAACTTTAGAGCAGTTCCTATACCAGTGCTTGTGCGTGAGTCGGCACCGAGAACAACGCCGCCGTTGTAGGTGACGCCGATTATCGTAGTTCCCATCGAGTGAGGAGCGTCGAGATCCATGGCGCTTGTGGAGGATAATAGACCGGAGCAAATCAAACCCTAAGGAATTGGGGGAACTCTTAGGAGAGAAATGTTAACAAATACTTTTGAGTTTCTTGAAGAGGGGGCATTCGTAATATAATACTGTATTTTATTTTTATTTTATTTTATTGTTTTCTTACCTCAAGGAAGGGAGTGAGACTTTTTTAAGGAATAATAATAGTTCATGTTTGCGGTTAAAAGTAGGGTAAAGTTTTAGATAAAAATAATATTTTTATTATATATATATATATATCATAACGGGGTTATATCTTTACTATTTTATTAAAGCTAGAGTCTTAAATAAATTGCTTTTGTGTCTTGGTTTGAATTTTTTTAATCCAAAAATACCACTCCACGCCCCTTCGGAATCAACCATTTTAAAAATACCCCTTCACTCACCCATGTTCTTTCTATTACTTTTAATTTACACTTTTTTTTTATTTTTCCCCCTTTTCAATTCACTCTCTTTTCTTCTCAATTATATGGACAGAACTGCTCTCATACCTATATATACATAAATAATATTCATGTATTACGTCGCACACACATCGAATGTGCCTCAATTGCTAGTCTTATATAATGGATCATGACACGAACTCATAAGAATTTTTGTAAGATTAAGTTCGACACTAATCTGTTATAAGTTATAATTGATCTTGTAGTAACCCACATCTCGATTTAAGTAATTACATGATTAATCAAACCTTAAAAAAATAAGATAACGAACGGAACGTCCGATGAAAGAACGGATGCAACGTTCCTGACCAAGAACGGATGCAACGTTCCTCAGAATGGACACAACGAACCTTTAGATATAGGCAGGCATGAGGTGGCTTGATGACTAAGCTACGAGTTTTGACAAGTGTCAAACATGCAGGAACGGACACAACGAACCATGGAACGGACGCAACGTTCGTGTCCGGAAATTTGGCTATAAATAGGGGTCTTCGGAGTTCATTTTGAATTACGAATTCTGAGTTTCCTTCTTCAGTTATATAGTGTGAGTTATACACTTTAGGGCTCTATCGATAATAGTGAGATTCTGGAATAACAAAGAAGTTGTTATAGTCATCCAGAGTCAGCGACATCAAAGGGCTATCTACGGACGAAGGTATGGTCCGGAAATCTATTTAAGTTTTGTGAGTACTTATTAGCTTAGTTAAGACTTATAGAACTTGTGTAGTGATACGATGAACGTTTGAATATAGGTTTGGAACCTAGGATCCTACTAGACTTGAACTAGCCTAGAGGTACGTACACATTGACTGAGATTTTCGGCGAGTATACATGTTTATATGTTTCATTTATTTGGCATTATTATATGACATGATATATGATTTACAGTTTTTCATATTCATATGTCATGTGCATATACACATTGAGCCTATACCTTGTTATACGTGATTATAGAGCCGCTCAACTCTATACTCGATAGTCTGTCACTGAGAGTACCGCGACGGCGGGGACATGTATGTCTGACTACTCTGGTGTACTAGACGAGTGTGGTTGCATCCAGAGGTTGATCCGTGCGGCGGCAGCACTCATGTGGCGCCGGTACTGAACATGACTTTTCAGATGACCTTTACCAGTAATCATGTTGCATGCATTATATACATATATTTACTCATGTTTATGTACTGGGCGTTAGCGCTCACGTCCTAGTCGTTATCTTGGACACCCTATTCCACGGGGTAGGTCGCAGGATGGACGGAGCCGGTAGCTTGAGGCAGGACTAGGGAGCCGGAGCTTTTCAGAGGATTTTATACAACAGGATTTGTTTAGATGTATAAATGTTTTAGACAGTTTATTTTAAGCTTTTCGTTATGGTTGTATCACTACAGTATTAAGCTTGGACTCGCTTTTCTATGCTAATATGTAAATTATGGATTATGTTTTCGCACGTTTTACTTTATTAAGTATTTTGTTGTATTAAGTTTAATGCATGATATTAGTTTCCAGTTAGTAGGTGATTCCATGCAGGGTCACTACAGATCTCGAATCGAATGATGGGTTTTTTTTTAACATCGGTCAACCATTTTTTTTTAACAAAAATAACCTCCAGTAGTATATTTGAAATATGTTTGGAAAAGTCATTTTTTTAAAAAATAAAAAATAAAATAATTGACCGAAGTTATTTTCAAAATCCCCCGAATATCGAACATGACACTTCGACACAGTATTAAGCTTGGACTCGCTTTTCTAAGCTGATATGTAAATTATGGATTATGTTTTCGCACGTTTTACTCTATTAAGTATTTTGCTGTATTAAGTTTAATGCATGCTATTAGTTTTCAGTTAGTAGGTGATTCCATGCAGGGTCACTACAGATCTCGAATCGAATGATGGGTTTTTTTAACATCGGTCAATGACCGCGTTAATCGGTGTGAATAAATTCAACTGGCAAGCGTACCAGGTCAAGTAATAATATAGTGGACAAAGGTCCAAGTGTCGAACCCACAGGGACTGTATAAAAATGATTACCAAAATATATTTATTTCTACCTAATCTAGACTAAATAAAAAGATGATTTCAGATTTTTAACTAACAAATAAAATTGCAAATAAAATTAAATTAAATAAAAACGCAGCAGAAAAAATAGGATTAATTCAAATTTGGGAAAAACTTCGATCAAGGACACACGTAGGTACCAGACAATTCGTGTAACAAGCAGTCAATCTAAGATATCAGACTTAATCGTAATTCACGGAAATTTTCCTAATTTGTTCGAAGGACTATTTCTGGAACAATCAAACTATTCAAATATTGATGAACTAATCTTTCGTAATTCTAATCAAATTTGAATGCATAAATTGCTGTGAAAATTCAGTAAAAACCTAAACCGCATAATGAAACCGAATTCTATTTCTAGTCAGTTTTACACTATGTTGATTATCGAAGTGATCAAAATCGAGACCTCCTCTGTCGACTTGGAATCGATTAACAAGCAAACAAATAACTGACCAAGAAATTTGTAAGACAAATATAAATTCGATAATTAATAAAATCAAATCAAGTCTAAAAATCTCAAATAAACAAACGAGTTTTCTACATAAATTGTCTGACCCAATCACGTGGCCTTGATCGAAAAAGAAAAACTACTCACAATTCATAATTCAAAACCAAGTTTTAATCATGAATTGACAAATAAAATAAAATAAAAGAGAAGAGAAAAAACTCCCAAGCCTGTGCCGTAGCCGCCTCTCGAAATCTCCTCTGAAATTCTGGAAAATTTGTGGAACCCTTGTAAAATAATAAAAACTCCTATTTATAGTGTTTGGAAAGCCTTAAAAATTAATTTTCTAGTTGAAATATAATTTTTGGAATTTTCTGACCCGTCGACACGCGCGCGTGCGCCTTGGAGTCCTCGCGCGCGCGCGTTTATATAAAACAGTGGCCCAAACTTCCTCTCTCGCGCGCGCGAGAAATAGTCCCGCTCGCGCGCACTCCACTCACGAATCTCTGGAATTTTCTTATGCGCGCGCGCGAGATAATGCCCTCGCGCGCGCGCGTTATTTATTTGCTGAACATGCGCGATAGCGCTGCTTCTTGCGCCAACCACAGCCATAAAGCGCGATAGCGCTAATTCTTGTGCTAACAACTTGTTTCTCAGCGCGTTAGCGCTTCTCCCATGCTTATCAGCGCCTAGACAAGGGCAAACGCGCAACAACTCTCATCATCAGCGCAACCTTCAACCTGCTCCGAGCGACAATTTTGAAAAATTCATATCTTGAGTTCTAACCGTCGGATTGACCTGAAATTTGGACTGCAGTTTCAAAACATCTTGAACTTTATTCTGACCGGTGGAGATCGGATTTGGATTCCTCAAAAATTAAATATTATTTTTAGATCAAGGCTGTGAAATACACACGCATGAACTAAAACACATAAAATCACATAAAAATAATATGAATGCACACAAAAATATATATAAAAATATCACAAACTAATGCATACAAACTGCACTTATCAGTCAACCATTTTTTTTAACAAAAATAACCTCCAGTAGTATATTTGAAATATATTTGGAAAAGTCCTTTTTAAAAAAAAAAAATAAAAAAAAATAATTGACCGAAGTTATTTTCAAAATCCCCCGAATATCGAACATGAACTTCGACACAAATTTGGAATCTTTCTCTTACCACTCTTAAACAATACTTCTATTTGAAAATAGCGGATACAATATAATTTTATATATTTTAATTATTTTTTTGTTTTTATAATCTAAACTAAGATGATGTTTGGCTAAGTTTATTAAAAACATCTTAGAAGCTCATTTAAGAGTTTATAAGTTGTCACGACTTTTTTTAAAAATAAGTTGTTAAAGTGTTTGGATGAACTTATTTTAAACGAATTCAAGATGTTGATGTGTTTGACATTATAAGATATTTTTATTTGTCAAAATTATCAAAAATTGTATAATACTATGAATATTATTTAAAAATAGTTTAAAATTGAATCATAAAAATTAAACCTATATAACAAAAAAAATTAAAAAATATTCATATTTTAATTTAGAAAAATAATATTCTTTAGAAATTTCATTTTTAAAAAATATTTAATATTTAATAAGTATAGGACATGGCGGGAATTTATGAAAATATAGAAACTATTTTGAAGAATTAAAATTTTAAAATAAGATCTATATTAAAAAAGTAGGGTCACCCCAACTTTTTTTTAAAAAAAAGCTTATAAGCTGTCAAACAACTTATTTTGACCGCTTATAAGTTGTTTGACCAAATTATTGCCAAACAAATCGAAAGAGTTTATAAGTTTTAAAATAGTTTATAATTTATAAGATCAGTCAAACACCCTCTAACTTGAAAATAAATATTAACAAAAAACATATATATCATAAAAAAAATAATTATATTGATAAAAATTTTAAAAATTATTATTCATTTGTACTCCCTTAAGATAGAAACTAAATCTAATACTTATAAAACTATTTTATGTAAATAGAAAAGATTGTGTCATGTATCTGTTACCTAAGGCTGCGTTTGGTGGCACAAATAAGGGTTGGAATAGTCAATAATCCAGCGTTTGTCTCGTTTTTTTTAATTTTTAGGCATTTCCAATTACACACCGACCCGTGATTAGAAGCCTACTTCCTGGGAAAAAGGTGGATTACAATCTGCGTGTGAACCAAGGTATTATTATCCACGATGATACAGTAGCTTCGATTAATGTATTCATGGACATTTCTGCCCTTTGCCCTAGTATCTATTATCCACCTTTTTTTTGTAACACGATGGAGACTCCATGGTAGATGTTCCATTTTCTTTCCGCCACATTTATACTCCAAGGTAGCAGAGGTATAAAATCCGGAATCTATCTCCATTTTATATTTTACTTTGTTCTCTTCTCCTTCGATACCTAAGCCACGGTCAGTATTTTACTTATTGCGTGCCATCATAAAAAATTTCACGAGTATTAATGGAGATTTTTGGATCTCTGCAGGTGGAGAAGTGTTTGTTGGAGATGAGGGTTGGACCGTTTCTCAAGTTTATTGCATCCATCTTCTTCTTCTCTTGGTCTGCCAAATTTTTTCTTTCATACACTTTTTTTTGTTTCAATGACTGTACACCGACACAACATAAGCTGAAAAATTTGAAGAAAACTTCATACCGAATCCTCGGCAGCAGATCTGGAACAAGGATTGGACGGAGAAAGATTTCGAAGGATCTGAGATTTTTAATAACGGCGACATTAGGGTATATTGTGAACTCAAAAATGAAATGCAGGGTAAACGACATTCGAATTTCGTTTGTTGGGAACATGGGTTTTTCGGATGTCAATTGCAGGGATAAATTGGTAATTTCAAAAAATAAACACACTTTTATCCTCCCCACAAAAAATTTACGAAACGATTAATTAATTTATCACAATTTTTATATATCTCAACTTTATCCAAAAAAGTCCGTATACATTAATTATCTCATATCATGTACCAAACACAACCTAATATCTATCTATCTATCTATCTATCTATCTATCTATCTATCTATCAATATTATTTCTCTAGGTCACGTTTGATCTGTGAGATTAGCCTAGGATTATACTTTTAGTCACATGTTTGACCCCTTTTTTAAGACAACCATTGATAACCCTCAGCCCGTGATTATGGACTATTATGAGGGAAAGGTGGGGAAATAAATCCCAAATTCAAGAAGGTATTCCGAGTCCGCATTTCTACAATAGAATAGAATGAGTTTCGTTTCCGATATTACCCTACTTAATCCATAGGTTCTCATTTCACAAAATTATTCTCTCCTGTATACAATGACCGACATTGTGGGTTATGCAGATGTCTACAAAACTTACTATGAATTTTAGGACGTTTATTTGTGAAATCTTTACTTCAATCAAGTAAAAGATTGTAAATCAATATATTTTGTAAATTTGTGCTGGGATATTTTTCCTACACCTCAAATGGTTACAAAAATTATGTTTTAATTATTAGAAATTGTTAGTTCACCTTTTGACAAAGTTTGGCTTCAATGAGTCAATTGAGGCAGAGATATTTCAATCCAGAACAAAAATTTGTTGATTGGAAAGAGGTCCGAGAAAGTATTTTTGTTTGTACAGTGTTTTAAAAATCCGTAAAAGACAACAACAACACTCCTTTTGTAAGAATTTTTTTAAGATCGGAGATCATTAAACCAATCCTATAGCTAATACCATGTTGAAGGTACATCAGTGTATAGTTGCTCAATTCTTTTGGTATGTCATTGGTTCTCATGCTACTGTAAAAAAAAAATTAAAAAAATTGGTAAATTGTTTGCTGAGAAATTTTCCTCCACCTTAAATGTTTACATAAATTGTGTTTGAAATATTAGAAATTGGTTGTTCACTTTCTGACAAAGTTTGGATTCAAAGAATTAATTGAGGCAAAGATATTTAAATTAAAAAAAATAAAAAATAGTAATTTGAAAGAGGTATGAATGTCTCTTTTGTTTGTACAATTTTTTGAAAAACAGAGAAGGCAGCACCAACACAGTGTAGTAATTTGTACCATGTTTTAAATTAATTAAATGTTAATCATTATTAAGGGTTACTAAATACATGATGAAGGGATTAAATAAGATTAAAAATTGTTGAATCATGTGTTAAAAATATGTATTAGTAAATATTGGTTTATAGACGATATTAAAATACATATGTGATTTTTATAGCATACAGAAGTTGAAATAATTTATATCGGGTCAAGTTTTAACCCCAAATGAATAAAAAAGTATATACATTTAAAGACGCGTACACAGATTATAATATATATATATATATATATATATATATATATTTCCCCGCCTCTCTCCTCGTCTACGTTTTCTCTCTCCACCACCGCCATCTTCAAACCATCGTAACTCTGCCACCGGTCGCCGAAACTCGAAACCAAATATACTGTTGGAATCCTCGCGATGATAGATATCTATTGACACCCACTTTGAACGTTTTTATTACAACCTGAAGAAACCCAAATTCCGGCCGCTGCCTTTGCCGCCTGGTTTCACCGCCGTAAGTTGCCGGAAACTTGAAATTGATTGGTGGGTTGTGTTCATTATGTCGTAAGCTACGTTTAGATATAAATATTGTGCAAAAAAGCAGCAACTTCGGTGACTGGCGTTTTACAGCCGCCAGTTGATTTGGTTTAGTTGTTGGGATTTGTTTCGAAGCTTTGATATAGAATTTTGAACACATCAACGGGCTACGACAGACGAAGGTATAATTTTGGAATCCTATTATGAAATTGGAGTATCTGCTAGCTTAGTTAAAACTTGTAGATCATGATTAGTAATACAATAAATATTTGATTGTAGGCTTGGAATCTAGGTCCTGACATAGACTCAAACTATTACGTATAAGGTACGTAAATATTGACTGAGATATCCAGCGAGTATGCATGTTTATATGTTGCATTTTACGTGGCAGGATTATGTGGCATGAGATGGATGACCCGTGAGCATGATTTTATGGATGACCATGGCGCCGGTTCTGAGCATGATTTGATGGATGACCTGTGACCCAGTCATCGCATTTGAATGCATCATATTTATATGTTTACTCATGTTTACGTGCTGGGCGTTAATTTCACGTCCTTGGTATTATCTTGGACATCTCATTCGACGGGGCAGGTTCCAGGTTGGACAGAGCAGGAGTTCGAGGCAGGACTAGAGGGCAGAAGCTGTCAGAGGGTATATTATACAGCAGGATTTGATATAGCTGTATAATAATACATTTTAGTTTTATTGTCTACATTTTGATATGGTTGTATCAATATATTTTGGGTTTAGTACCGGTTGATTTTTGCCGGTTTATGTATATTATGATATATGTTTCCGCATATTTTACTCTGTTAATTAAGTTTTTTACTAAGCTGATTGCATGCTTAAGATTTCTAGTTAGTAGGTGATTTAGAGTAGGGTCACTACGTGTAGCGACCCTACCCAGATCCACTACCTAATCAGAGTTAATAAAGCTCATGCAATAATATTAAAATCATGAATAGCGGATTACTCCAATCGGTAGAATACAACCGACGATAACAAAAGCGTATAAATACTCTTATACAACCAAATCGAAAGTATTAGGATATCAATCCATACCACTAAACTCTCGCTGCAAAAGGTAACAACCTCAACCCTGCTGCGAGTCACCTGGACCGTCCAGCCTCAAACCTGCCCCGCCACAAGGTACCCAAAATACCAAACACAAGGGCATGATTGACAATGCTCAATACGAAATCAATGATATATAAACTAATATGCAGCAAACAATGACTTTTAAAATACTGTTTAAAACAGTCTACTCAGGGCTCCATGAATATACAGTACCGTGCTAAGAGAGCAACTCCGCGGGGTACTCGTATATCCTTCTATCAACTATAGCGTCAAAACCACCGTCGTGGCCGCTCTTAGTGATAGCAAAACCAGGGGCTGATTCTCCCCTCTCCCGACACGAATCCATAAGGAGTAGCCCCTCACCGTTGGAAACTGTCATGACTCACATCATACCAGATGCAGTCTACCGTAAAAACATGCATGTGCTAAAGCCGTAAAACATGGTGAAACACATAGCACATATTCATGCAACATACAATTATATATATCATGTCGGCTATCTCGGTCAGTACTTACGTATCTCTAATACTGCAGGCAAATCCTACACCACTAGTCTAGATCCTACACCTACAAGTCATTACTAAGGCATCTACAATGCAAATACCCATGCATTATTAAATAAGCTCTAAAAGCCTTAATTAAGTTATTCTATACTCCTAAATATTTTTAGGAATCCAAAGTTATACATGCGTCCGTCGTCAGCCCTTTGCTGCCGCTTGCCTCAAAACTAGGTCACAGCTTCGCTACAACGCCTGGATCGCTATGCCACTTCCGAAATCCAAAAAAGGACGCCTAGAATTCCCTAGATCTAAGCTAGAATGCTAAGGAATTGATAGAGAAGAGAGGAGAGGTGCGAGTGAAAATGAATCTCGTCTCCCCTATTTATAGACGGAGTTCGGAGCCTCCGATCCCGACTTTGGATCCTTCGATTTGGATCCTCCGATCCCGACTTCGGATCCTTCGATCCGGTTCGGATCCTCCATTCCCAACTTCGGATCCTCCGAATTCCCATCAGTGACATCACCAATGACGTATTATTCTCGGACAACTGGACATGCAAGTTCGGAGCCTCCGATCCCTCCGAACTCTCGGAAATTTCCCGGCCATTTTCGAGTGTTCTGGACCCATTTTTAAACTCCTTAGATCCTTTTGAAAACCCCTTAATCATGTTTTACTTAACTAAACATGATCATTGGGTTAATTACAATTAATCCTTAATTCTGGATACGGGTCACTACATTCTCCCCCCCTTAAGAAATTTCGTCCTCGAAATTTAATTCTAGAGGAAAACACGAAAATTCAAACAATGTTCTTAATTACAACTGAGCATTACAAAGTACAAATCTTCCTTACAAAGAAAATTAAAAAACCTCAAAATAACTCTGGATGCTCGGCTCGCATCCGGATTTCCAGCTCCCAAGTTGCTTCTTCAGTTCCCCTACGCTGCCACTACACCATCACTAGAGGTATGCGTTTGTTGCGAAACACCTTGTCCTTCCTGTCAAGAATCCTGAGGGGTCTCTCCATGTAGGAAAAATCTTGATCCAATTGCACCTTATTCGGATGCAAGATGTGCGACTCATCTGCCACATATTGCCTCAGCAAGGACACGTGAAACACATCATGGATAATGGAAAGATACAGTGGCAAAGCTAAAATATAAGCCACGTCTCCAACCTTCTCAAGAATCTCGAACAGACCGATAAATCTCGACAACAACTTGCCCTTGAGTCCAAATCTCATCACCTTCCGGAAGGATGACACTCGTAGGAACACGTGTTCTCCTAACTCAAAATGTAACGGTCTGTGGTGAGTGTTAGCGTAGCTAACCTGTCAATCCTGGGCTTCATTAATCCTCTTACGGATCATCTCCACTACATCAGTCATCTGCTAGATCATCTATGGACCTTCGACTTGACGTTCGCCAACTTTGTCCTAAACAAAGACATACAATAGCGGCGTCCGTATAAGACCTCGAATGGTGCCATGCTGTTGAAATTAAAGTCCCGATTGTAAGGCAAGAAATGAGCGGACTTCGACAATCGATCAACAACAACCCAAACAACATCACAATTCCTGGAAGACATCAGCAAGTGGGTGACAAAATCCATCGACTCATGCTCCCACTTCCATTCTGGAATCTCTAAACTGTGAAGCAAACCACCTGGTTGTCGAAACTCTGCCTTGAACTGCTGACACACAAGATATCGAGGCACAAACAAATACACACTGTGCTTCATTCCTTTCCACCAGAACCTCGTACGTAGATCCTTGTACATTTTCATGCTGTTTGGATGTACAGAAAATATACTACGGTGAGCCTGAGACAGAATCTCCTCTCGTAGTGTGGAATTATCAGGAATTACCACACTTCCAGAGAGACACAACAGGTCATCATTCTGCAAATGAAAACCAGAAGTATTCCCATCCTGATCCAAATGAGCTAACTTCTGCGTCTTCGGATCAACGGCCTGCGACTCACGTATACGAGTATACAAGGCTGGTTCGGCAAGCACTGACAAAACGCAAACTCTCTGTTGTTCTTTCTTATGTCAAAAAATGAAACCCAAGGAACAACACTCCTCTACCACTCGTGCAACCGAGTTGGTGCGAAGTGAACTCACATACACTTTGCGGCTAAGAGCATCCACAACTGGATTAGAAGAACCTGGATGGTACTTGATCTCACAATCGTGGTCCTTCAGCAAATTCATCCAACAACGCCGCCTCATGTTCAACTCAGCCTGAGTGAACAAATACTTCAAACTCTTATGGTCAATGAAGATCTCGAACCTCTCACCGTACAAATAATGACGCCATATCTTAAGAGCAAAGACAATGGCCGCAAGCTCTAAATCGTGTACAAGATAGTTTTCCTCATGAGTATTTAATTGCCTAGAAGCATAGGCAATCACATGACCTCTCTGCGATAACACACATCCCAAACCCTGGAGAGAAGCATCGGTGTGAACTACAAAGCCACCTGATCCAGACGGTAGAGCCAACACTGGAGCTATAGTCAGACGGCGTCACAACTCGTGAAAACTCTTCGTGCACTCCAAAGTCCAAACAAAAGGTACATCCTTCCTCTTCAGCTGCATCAAAGGCTTAGAAATCTGAGAAAAGTTCTCCACGAATCTCCGGTAGTAGCCTGCCATCCCAAGAAAACTACGAATCTCTGAAACTGTCGTCGGACGCGACCAGTTCAAAATGGCTTCCATCTTACTAGGATCAACTGAAACACCGTCTCATGAAATCACATGACCAAGGAAAACAACTCGATCAATCCAAAAATCACACTTTCTCAACTTAGCGTACAACTGGCTATCTCTCAGAATCTGCAATACTGTGCGGAGATGGAAAACATGCTCGTCCATACTGCGAGAATACACAAGGATATCGTCGATGAACACTACCACAAACTTATCCAAAAAGTCGCAAAATCTGTTCATCAAATCCATGAAGATTTCTGGAGCATTCGTCAAACCAAACGGCATCACTAAGAACTCGTAGTGACCATACCGCGTACGAAATACTGTCTTGGAGATATCCTCCTCTCTAACCCTCAACTGATGATATCCCGACCGCATATCAATATTCGAATAAACAGAAGTACCATGTAACTGATCGAACAGATCATCTATCCGCGGAAGAGGATACTTATTATTCACGTCGCTTGGTTAAGCTGTCGATAGTCTATGAAAAGATGCATCGACCCATCTTTATTCTTAACAAAAAAGACCGAGGCTCCCCATGGCAAAACACTCGGCCGAATGTAGCCCTTATCTAGAAGATCTTGAAGTTGCTTCTGGAGCTCTCTCATCTCAGCGGGTTCTATTAGATACGGAGCTCTATAAATCGGTGCTGCCCCTGGCACTAACTAAATTCCAAACTCGATCTTCCTCACTGGTGGTTAGCCTGGAATCTCCTCAGGAAATACATCAGGAAACTCACGGACTACGGGTATCTCCTGGATGTTTGGTCCTTCCAAGGATGCATCGATGACGTAGATAAGGTAGCCTTCCCCGCCAAACTCTAAAGCACGCCGGGATTTCAGAGCAGAAACCACTGGCATAGGGGGTCGCGCTCCCTCACCATAGAAATACCATGGCTTGCGATCCTTAGGACGAAACTGAACAAACCTGTGATAGCAATCCACTATCAGTCTGAAGGTAGTCAAGAGATCAATCCCAATAATACAGTCGAAATCCTTCATAGCTAGGATCATCAGGTTAGCACTAAGCTGATACCCCTCGAAATCCAAAGAACAACCAACCACTAGATGCTTAGCTAAGACCTCGCTACCCATCGGAGTAGAAACTACTAACAGCACGTCTAAGGGAATAAACGACAATCTATACTTCTTAGCAAAACGTGCTGAGATGTATGAGTGTGACGCACCCGTGTCAATCAACACATACACAGGAAAACCACATAAACTACAGGTACATGCAATCATCCGGTCACTATCTGCCTCCACCTGCTCCTGGTTCAGTGCAAAGACTTTCCCTTGAACACGTGGCCATAAGAAAGAATGACCACGGGAATAAGTCTGTCGTGGCAATGGCTGCGACTGCTGGCGCTGCAGATGAGAAGGCTGCTGCTGATACTGCTACTGCGGATGCTGAACTGACGTCTGGGAACCTCTAGAACCACTAGCCGCTCCTATCAACATAGGGCAGCCCCTCGTCATATGTCCCTCCTGACCACACTAAAAACATGCGCTGGCTGAAATAGCGCATGGTCATGCAGGATGTCTCCGTTTGCATTGACGACACCGGATCATCCTTTGGCTACCAAAACGCTGCACTCCACCAGATCTGTGACGCCTAAAATCCAATCTAGTAAATCACATGAATTAATTTAATAAATATTAGAATTATTATTTTTAAGTTTAATTGATTTAAATTCTTTATGTGAATTATGTGTTAATAAATATTTTTATTATTTATTCAAATGATTTTATTTTACTAGCTATTCAATTAATATTTTTAATTGTTTAGGTTTATCTGTCCAAATGATTTTATTGTGCAATTTAAATTGCTTAAATATTTTAAAGGCTTAAGCTTGAATATTTAAATGATTTTTAATTATTTAGTTTACTCATTAAAATTATTTTAATTGTTTAGCTTATTTATTTAAATACTTTTGATTGCCCAATTTATTTATTTTAAATGACTTAAATTTAGTGGTTAGTTATTTTAAATTATTTTATTGCTTAGTTTATTTTATTTAAAAGATTTTATATGTCCAAATCATTTTAAGGTTTTTATTTCTGCTCGTGTATTTATTTAAGTTACTTTTAAACGTTAGTCTAGTTTGTTTAAATTATTTTAAATCACTTTGTTTGACATTTAAATATTTTACTCGTTGCCGTGAAATCGAAATATTTAAAGTGCTTAAATTCTTGGATTTTTAAGCTTGTATTTTAATTAGTGAAATTTAAATTTCCTAAATCCTAGTTCCTAAGTTTAGGTAGTATTTTTAGAGGTGTGTAGTATTTTCCTTTTATTTATTAAACCCTCTCACACACACCAATTAAAATACATATTATTATATATTATTATACACTTGTTTTTAAAAAATAAAATTTCCAACACAAGAAATCCCCAATTTATACCCTAAAATTCACACTTAAATCTCATTTCCCTCACACACCCCTTCACGACATTTCTCATATCCTCTCAAAGCTGCAACCCGTCGGCTTCAGCTCCTTTAACCATTTCTCGCCGCCTCAGCCGTCTCTTCTTCTTCTTCTCCGGCGGAGCATCTTCCCCAGCAGCTGGTCGGAGTCTCGAGCGTGAGTTAGCTCCATTTCCAGCCCCCTTCCAGCTCACTCTCCTCTTTGCATTTCGAATTTTGTGGGTATTAAAGGTTGAAGGCAAGTGTAGGCTTTTCTTGGGCTCTCATTCAAGCTAGTTATGCTCTTGTTCATATTCCCTTTAATATTTTCGAAATGCTTGTTAATGTATGCATATAGGGTTCGAAATTTTGACAATTTTCAGCAGGGTTCTTGGGGGATTTTCGAAATTTGGAAGTGCCATAGGTTTTAAGGAGTTGCATTATGTATTGTGATGGAAAGAATGGGGTGTTTTGCTTTCTAATATGATTTTTGAAATTTTCAGAAGTATGCCCCATTTATATTTCGAAACTTGCATTGTATTAGGGCTGTTTTGAATGTATGATTATTGCATTATGTTGTTTGCTATTGGTTGCATTGATTTAACAAGTCAAGGCACGTTTGGTTGCTTTATCTTGATGATTTTGATATGTGGTGTCGAAGTGAAGAAGTGGGCTGCCCAAGTGTTTTATGTAAGTCCTAAGAGATGGTTTTAAGTGTGTTTGATGGATTGGAGTGGTCTTAGAAGCAAGGGTGCATGATTGGTGAAGGTTTCACAAACTAGTAGGGCATTTGAGGTGTCTAGTTTGGACAGGGCAGTCTGAATTCGGGGCAGGGCAGTTTCCTGGTCGAGGTCTGTGTCGATTCTGTTTTGTCCTAAGTTTAGTTCATGACGTTGCGGTCGTGTCGGTATAAAATAGGCTTAATTCGGATAAGTATTCAATAAGTTATGAATTTTTGAAGTTTAAGTGTCGGTGCAGAAATTTATAGTCAAAAGTGGGCTGTCCGGGATGGGTTGTTTGGCATTTTGTATAAGAGGTCAAATGAAGTTGAAACCTGGTCATATGGTTAATTATAAGGGTTAGGAAAGTGTCGGTTCAAGCGGGACGGGTTTTGGTTAAGGCATGAGTGAGAAAAAGGGTTTTTCAGTTTTCTTGCTCGGTCTAAGTTGAAAAGTGAGGACTTTGTCAAAAGAGTAAAGTCTTGAGGGTTAGGGGCAGCCACTTGCTCATCGTTTTCACATGCAATGGAGTCGAGTCTCATTCTTGAAATTGCACGTTCGTGTGTGTGAGTCTCATTCTTGATGCCAAAGAAAAATTTAAAGAAAGTCTCTTTGAGTCTTGCATGCCAAAGTATAATTGAGTTGAGTCTCATGTGTTAAAGGTTGCCTATTCGTGTGCATATGACATGTTCTTGAGTTTCATAAAGTGAAAGGAAGTTTTCTTGTTTTTCATGCTATAAAGAGGTGTAAGTCGAGTCTTAATGAATGAAAAGGAAAAGAAAGTAAATGTTTTTGAATGAAGTGATTTGTTTGTGACAAAGAGGGGTGTTGCTAGGCCGGGGGATGCCTCGGTCTACTCACCAAGAGGTTATAGAGGTTTAGGTAGGGAGCAAGAGACATCTTGTTTATCCTTGCCACAGAGGGCAATGTGGGATCGGGAGTAATCTCGGTCTCCTTGCCACAGAGGGGCAATGTGGGATCGGGAGTTATCTCGGTCTCCTTGCCACAGAGGGGTTAAGTTCGTCGGGAGAAATCTCGTCGTCTTGCCGGCATAGTGCACTGCAGCCATGATCATGATCGAAACAGAGGGTCACAAATCAAGGATCTGATTTCTAGAGGAAAAAGTAAAAGAAAAGAAAAGTTAAAGTTTCAAGTTTCAGTTGACTCGTCTTACGTTTATGTCAGTCAGTCAGTAATGCATGAAGTTCAGTTAGATGTTATGAAAAATTGAAAGTTATGTAAGTTGAATGTTATGAAAGTTGAAGGTCTCCCATAGCGTGAGTTCATCAATGCATGTTACTATACTTTCTAGTTTCATGCATATTTACAGTTAAAGTTCAAAGTATACTATGTATCATAGTTTGAGTACAGCATCATGTATTTTAAACCTTGTTATCAACTGTTTATGCTTGTTGAGTCTTTAGACTCACTACGCTTGTTTGATTGCAGGTGATGAGTTATATGTTGAGGTGATTGAGGGGCAGGATCCACTGGGTTGAGGCCACTGGTAGTGCGAAGCCCAATGACCGTCGCTGTTGAATGTTTAAATTTTCCGCGTATTAACTCTGATGTGTAGAATGATTATGAGAATGGTAGTTTATAGCCAGGATGTGTTTTCCCTGTGCTTGTTGAAGTTTATTCCTTAGCGCACTTTATTTTGTAACCGGGAGGTGGTTACTTGTCTTTGCATGTTTATGATTAATGCACTTTATTTTGTAACCGGGAGGTGGTTACTTGTCTTTGCATGTTTATGATTAGCGCACTTTATTTTGTAACCGGGAGGTGGTTACTTGTCTTTGCACGTTTATGATTTTTGCATTTGAGACTTTCAGTCATCGTTTCTTTCCTTTATTTGAAATGCTGACTGGGTCAAGGTGGCTTGTTTACTTTTCAAACAAGTCATGACAAATTTTTTTTAAATCAGTATTTTCTTTATTATTTAATTAAAGCTTAGAGGTTAGGGTCGTTTCAGTTGGTATCAGAGCGCGGTCTTGGTATGGGCTGAGCCTATTGCCGGTTGCTGAAACTCAAGGGATCTCGCCTCAAAGTCTGTAAGTTTTAAGGATTTTTATATGTTTAGACACATATGAGACTGTTACTTTAAATGTTTTGATGTCACCCTTTTAAAATATTTTCAAATTAGATGTTTAATTTATTTAAATGTGTAGCTCAATGTTTTATTATTTAAAATTTTTTTAGTAGTTAAAGTGTACTATTTGACTGACTATATTTTTATAGCATGCGAATTCAAGTTAAACGGAGTTGGTGTACCAATATTCCTTCCAGTTTTGGACAGTACGTGGATGTTGTTGAGTTATTAAGTAGTGTTAACAATTTTGATGAGTTGTAGGAGTTGTTGGAAGTATTAAACTCGCGCATTAGGAGATATTAATTGTGTGTTACTATTGTAAGTTGTTTTCTTATAATGGATTCTAGTCGGATACAAATAAGTGCATAGTTCGTTTAGAATTCGATAAGACGTATGTTTTGGCCAGTTAAGTTAATGAATCAAATCTGTGCAAAGACTTGGGATTCGTACTTTGTTTTATATTATTAGGAATAGTTTGAGTTTTCTTCCGTTATTAGGGCAAATATGAATGGTTGGGAAATATTGAGTCAATTACTACGAGCCTTTCAATTATGAGAACTGTTATTTCGATCATTATTTCCTTGTTCTTCATTTATATGTGTATCCATTGGAGTAACACATACTTTTGAGTATCGGAAATTTCCTTGCACTTCCTTTGTGCATTTATGGAATCATACGACGTCAGTCAACCTTGTATTCTATGACTTTGACATTGGTTTAACTTTTAATAAGACCATGTTCGTATTTCACAGTTCTTGAAAATTTTTCTCCAGTAATAGAACCACACATGTTTATGCGAGTAAGCATCACTTTGTATTTTATTGGTGATCTACTTGCGTTGTGTGGTTGACTCCTGAATATGTCTTTGCACCGTTGCTTCCCTGATTATTGACTTGTGTGAACTTCTCTCGACTGAAGTCACATTGATTACCTTGATTGTACTTTAAATTGTTTGAGCATGATTTCATCACCCATAGATGAATGATCGCGAGATTTGTATCTTGTCGGCTCATATTCATTATTCATGGAGCCTCCATTATTATTCATTCACCTCTTGACTTGAATTATGAGTGAGTTGTTTTCACTTATATAGACTTTGTACCTTCAGCTCGCTTGTTTGTAATGCTTGCATTATTTTTATTTCGTATTAAGCAGCATTACATGTGTATTTATTTCCTTTCATGATCCATCATGGCGAATTAGTTGAGTGGATCACACTTTCGATTATCATTTCGACTTCTTGAATAGAAAAAAAAATTGACTCGTAACCGTATAGTGAGAGTTTAGACTGTTGGAATGTAGTATCAGTACTAGATAAATCCTAAGTTATTGTTGTGATCCGAAGAATGTCAACTACTAGTTATAACTAGTTCTTGCGAGAAGATTGCTTGTTAGTGAATTAGTTGAATGAGTTGTTTCAATTTTTAATAACATCGTTAAGAGTAAATAGATGACTTGGGTAAGCTGAACAGATGGTCAGTCGCGAGAAAGAAAAAATAGAGTTGTCCTTAGAATACTTTTGGATACCTTATACTAGAGTAATAATATTTGGTGTGTATCAACTAGTAAGGCTAATGCACCAACTATGGGCATAGAATGATGAATAGAATATTTAGGAAGTTTTGTTTTGGATAAGCTGTAGATTTATTTACCGGTGAAATGCTAAGGTACTGGAGGAACATTTAGAAAGAAATTGTGATCGGGTTACGAACTCTTCGAGGTGTCTAATTGCATGATAAGTCCTTGAAATATGAATTCAGGTTGTACATATAATAATTTGGGAATTTTGCATTTTCAAACTTGCTGTCAATTTGAACTAAGGATTTGAGATTTGTCTTCAGACGATATGTAAGAATTGTTTGGTACTTAGGGACCATCTGATCCAATAAGTAGATAATAGCTCATGGTATATTTTTGTTTAAGGAGTGAATATAGATTTCTTAATCGTTGCGTCTAAGATGGAGAACAGTGATAATTTTTTTGAGAAATTTTAATTAAGGATTGAGCTTTCGGTAGAATCAAGATGTCAGAGATGAGCGTATAAATTGGTAAATGGGTAATTGAGATCCGTTTAGTCACCTATTTGGATTCCATATGTTATTGATTAATATCTTAAGACTGGACGACAGTAGATCTTATGTTTATATTTTTTTTACCAAGGATTGGAATAGAATTATTACTAGAAATAGGTCGACCAACCTTAAGTTAAGGAGAGTCATTATTTCCACTCGAAGGTTAACTGAACTAGGGCCATTGCTTGAGAGAATTTTAATTATCCTTAAGAAGCGTTATGAGTTGCAGTAATTGATAAGGGATTGAGCATAGTCCAGGATCATTAAGTGTAGCACTACTAATAAGTAACGTAGACCTTTAGAATTTCTAAATGGTTGTTAGGTTGCTCTTGAAGGTATCATTGTTCCGTAGTACTATTGACTTGGGTATATAAGGAAATTAACTCAATTTTTCGGTCCTTATGCGATTATTGAGGAGATAGGTCATTTGTTTTATTATTTGGCATGCCGTAGAGATGTTTTGTGGAAGTATGGGTCAGACCCATTTTGTATCTGGGGGCAGTTGAGGTAGAATTGTATAGTTTCCTTTAGCCTTTTTATTTGGAAAATTTAGTGTTTAGTTGTTAAGTATTTCGAGGACTTGTAAATTTCTTAAGGGATCGAGCCGTATATTATATGAGTTAAGATTATTCTTTAAATAGACAATAAGCGTAATTTCTTTGTTAGAAAATTTTTAAGTTATGAGTAGGATCGACATAAATTATTTATTGGGTTTACGGATATTTATTGCTTGAAATTGCGATCCAGAATTTAAGGTTATCGAACTGAGACAGGTATCAGATATTTTAGGAGTTTAGGTGGTCACATGAGAACAATGATTAGAAATTTTCTTAGGTTACAATCATTTGGGGATAAATAGGAATTTGTAAATTTTATATTGCAATAAGAGTTAGTCAGTTCCTTGATGATATAGATGCCAATAAGCATCATAGTGCACAGAGTAAGCTATTAGTGTCAACTCAGGTGAGTGAAGAGTTAGAAAAGTTGATGTTACTTAGTCGTACGTGTCCAGACCTAGTTAGTATGTCCTGAATTTCGAGGACGAAATTCCATTTAAAGGGGGAAGGAATTGAGACGCCTAAAATCCAATCTAGTAAATCACATGAATTAATTTAATAAATATTAGAATTATTATTTTTAAGTTTAATTGATTTAAATTCTTTATGTGAATTATGTGTTAATAAATATTTTTATTATTTATTCAAATGATTTTATTTTACTAGCTATTTAATTAATATTTTTAATTGTTTAGGTTTATCTGTCCAAATAATTTTATTGTGCAATTTAAATTGCTTAAATATTTTAAAGGCTTAAGCTTGAATATTTAAATGATTTTTAATTTTTTAGTTTACTCATTAAAATTATTTTAATTGTTTAGCTTATTTATTTAAATACTTTTGATTGCCCAATTTATTTATTTTAAATGACTTAAATTTAGTGGTTAGTTATTTTAAATTATTTTATTGCTTAGTTTATTTTAATTAAAAGATTTTATATGTCCAAATCATTTTAAGGTTTTTATTTCTGCTCGTGTATTTATTTAAGTTACTTTTAAACGTTAGTCTAGTTTGTTTAAATTATTTTAAATCGCTTTGTTTGACATTTAAATATTTTACTCGTTGCCGTGAAATCGAAATATTTAAAGTGCTTAAATTCTTGGATTTTTAAGCTTGTATTTTAATTAGTGAAATTTAAATTTCCTAAATCCTAGTTCCTAAGTTTAGGTAGTATTTTTATAGGTGTGTAGTATTTTCCTTTTATTTATTAAACCCTCTCACACACACCAATTAAAATACTACATATTATTATATATTATTATACACTTGTTTTTAAAAAATAAAATTTCCAACACAAGAAATCCCCAATTTATACCCTAAAATTCACACTCAAATCTCATTTCCCTCACACACCCCTTCACGACATTTCTCATATCCTCTCAAAGCTGCAACCCGTCGGCTTCAGCTCCTTTAACCATTTCTCGCCGCCTCAGCCGTCTCTTCTTCTTCTTCTCCGGCGGAGCATCTTCCCCAGCAGCTGGTCGGAGTCTCGAGCGTGAGTTAGCTCCATTTCCAGCCCCCTTCCAGCTCACTCTCCTCTTTGCATTTCGAATTTTGTGGGTATTAAAGGTTGAAGGCAAGTGTAGGCTTTTCTTGGGCTCTCATTCAAGCTAGTTATGCTCTTGTTCATATTCCCTTTAATATTTTCGAAATGCTTGTTAATGTATGCATATAGGGTTCGAAATTTTGACAATTTTCAGCAGGGTTCTTGGGGGATTTTCGAAATTTGGAAGTGCCATAGGTTTTAAGGAGTTGCATTATGTATTGTGATGGAAAGAATGGGGTGTTTTGCTTTCTAATATGATTTTTGAAATTTTCAGAAGAATGCCCCATTTATATTTCGAAACTTGCATTGTATTAGGGCTGTTTTGAATGTATGATTATTGCATTATGTTGTTTGCTATTGGTTGCATTGATTTAACAAGTCAAGGCACGTTTGGTTGCTTTATCTTGATGATTTTGATATGTGGTGTCGAAGTGAAGAAGTGGGCTGCCCAAGTGTTTTATGTAAGTCCTAAGAGATGGTTTTAAGTGTGTTTGATGGATTGGAGTGGTCTTAGAAGCAAGGGTGCATGATTGGTGAAGGTTTCACAAACTAGTAGGGCATTTGAGGTGTCTAGTTTGGACAGGGCAGTCTGAATTCGGGGCAGGGCAGTTTTCTGGTCGAGGTCTGTGTCGATTCTGTTTTGTCTTAAGTTTAGTTCATGACGTTGCGGTCGTGTTGGTATAAAATAGGCGTAATTCGGATAAGTATTCAATAAGTTATGAATTTTTGAAGTTTAAGTGTCGGTGCAGAAATTTATAGTCAAAAGTGGGCTGTCCGGGATGGGTTGTTTGGCATTTTGTATAAGAGGTCAAATGAAGTTAAAACCTGGTCATATGGTTAATTTTAAGAGTTAGGAAAGTGTCGGTTCAAACGGGTTTTGGTTAAGGCATGAGTGAGAAAAAGGGTTTTTCAGTTTTCTTGCTCGGTCTAAGTTGAAAAGTGAGGACTTTGTCAAAAGAGTAAAGTCTTGAGGGTTAGGGGCAGCCACTCGCTCATCGTTTTCACATGCAATGGAGTCTCATTCTTGAAATTGCACGTTCGTGTGTGTGAGTCTCATTCTTGATGCCAAAGAAAAATTTAAAGAAAGTCTCTTTGAGTCTTGCATGCCAAAGTATAATTGAGTTGAGTCTCATGTCTTAAAGGTTGCCTATTCGTGTGCATATGACATGTTCTTGAGTTTCATAAAGTGAAAGGAAGTTTTCTTGTTCTGCATGCTATAAAGAGGTGTGAGTCGAGTCTTAATGAATGAAAAGGAAAAGAAAGTAAATGTTTTTGAATGAAGTGATTTGTTTGTGACAAAGAGGGGTGTTGCTAGGCCGGGGGATGCCTCGGTCTACTCACCAAGAGGTTATAGAGGTTTAGGTAGGGAGCAAGAGACATCTTGTTTATCCTTGCCACAGAGGGCAATGTGGGATCGGGAGTAATCTCGGTCTCCTTGCCACAGAGGGGCAATGTGGGATCGGGAGTTATCTCGGTCTCCTTGCCACAGAGGGGTTAAGTTCGTCGGGAGAAATCTCGTCGTCTTGCCGGCATAGTGCACTGCAGCCATGATCATGATCGAAACAGAGGGTCACAAATCAAGGATCTGATTTCTAGAGGAAAAAGTAAAAGAAAAGAAAAGTTAAAGTTTCAAGTTTCAGTTGACTCGTCTTACGTTTATGTCAGTCAGTCAGTAATGCATGAAGTTCAGTTAGATGTTATGAAAAATTGAAAGTTATGTAAGTTGAATGTTATGAAAGTTGAAGGTCTCCCATAGCGTGAGTTCATCAATGCATGTTACTATACTTTCTAGTTTCATGCATATTTATAGTTAAAGTTCAAAGTATACTATGTATCATAGTTTGAGTACAGCATCATGTATTTTAAACCTTGTTATCAACTGTTTATGCTTGTTGAGTCTTTAGACTCACTACGCTTGTTTGATTGCAGGTGATGAGTTATATGTTGAGGTGATTGAGGGGCAGGATCCACTGGGTTGAGGCCACTGGTAGTGCGAAGCCCAATGACCGTCGCTGTTGAATGTTTAAATTTTCCGCGTATTAACTCTAATGTGTAGAATGATTATGAGAATGGTAGTTTATAGCCAGGATGTGTTTTCCCTGTGCTTGTTGAAGTTTATTCCTTAGCGCACTTTATTTTGTAACCGGGAGGTGGTTACTTGTCTTTGCATGTTTATGATTAACGCACTTTATTTTGTAACCGGGAGGTGGTTACTTGTCTTTGCATGTTTATGATTAGCGCACTTTATTTTGTAACCGGGAGGTGGTTACTTGTCTTTGCACGTTTATGATTTTTGCATTTGAGACTTTCAGTCATCGTTTCTTTCCTTTATTTGAAATGCTGACTGGGTCAAGGTGGCTTGTTTACTTTTCAAACAAGTCATGGCAAATTTTTTTTAAATCAGTATTTTCTTTATTATTTAATTAAAGCTTAGAGGTTAGGGTCGTTTCAAGATCCGAAAGAAGAAGAAGAAGTACCACCTTGCTTCTTGAAAGACTGGCCCCTCGGACCCAAAGAACTAGTCGGTCTAGATGCGGAAGAAATCATAGACATGTTCCTCTGAAGACTGTCCTCGACTTGATGGCAACGGTCAACCAAACCCTTATATGTCATGTCGCTACCAACATCAACTATCTGATGAATCTCAGGGTTCAGACCCTAAAGGAAATGATCATACTTGGCCATGGAACTCTTAGCAATATGTGGGCAATAAGGTAGAAGATCAAAGAACTTCTGCTGATACTCCTCAATAGTCATCGTCCTCTGTCGCAGTCCAAGAAACTCACTAGCTTTCGCCTGACAAAGAGCTGGAGGAAAATACAACCTCTGGAAAGCAGTACAAAACTTACTCCAAGTAGCTGCTCCTCTCGCTGCTACAAACAGTGCGGAAGTAGATCTCTACCACTTCCTCGCTTGACCCTCTAGCAGAAAACCAAGATTCTCCATTTTTTTACATCTGTGAAACGCAACTCTTTGAAGCAATGCTCCATCCTCTCTAGCCAGTCCTCAGCAGCCTCTGGGGTCTCGCCTCCAGCAAATGGCTTAGGGCTTACTTGCATAAACCTATGCATGTTGACTCTCCTCCGCTCTTCGCGGTGTCCACGATGATGTCGACGACCGTCTCCGTCGTCCCAATGACCATCACCTCCACTGTTGTGGCTCTTGTCGTAATCTGCCATCTGTCAATTAATAACAGATAATGTATTAATCCGCTTTACAAATTCTTAGTTTCAATGCGTTCTGATACCAATAAATGTAGCGAACCTACCCGGATCCACTACGTAATCAGAGTTAATAAAGCGCATGCAATAATATTAAAAGCGTGAATATCGGATTACACAAAATACAACAAATCCAATCGGCAGAATATAACCAACGATAACAAAAGAGTATAAATACTCTTATACAACCAAATCAAAAGTATTAGGGTATCAAGCCCTACCACTAAACTCTCGCTGCAACAGGTAACAACCTCAACCCTGCTGCGAGTCACCTGGACTGTCCAGCCTCAAACCTGCCCCAACACAAGGTACCCAAAATACCAAACACAGGGGCATGAGCAACAATGCTCAATGCGAAAGCAATTATATATAAACTAATATGCAGCAAACAATGACTTTTAAAATACTGGTTAAAACAGTCTACTCAGGGTGCCATGAATATACAATACTGTGCTAGGAGAGCAACTCCGCGGGGTACTCATATATTCTCCTATCAACTATAGCATCAAAACCCACCGTCGTGGCCGCTCTTAGTGATAGAAAAACCAGGGGCTGAGTCTCCCCTCTCCCGACACAAATCCATAAGGAGTAACCCCTCACCGATGGAAACTGTCATGACTCACATCATACTAGATGCAGTCTACCATAAAAACATGCATGTGCTAAAGCCGTAAAACATGGTAAAACACATAGCACATACTCATGCAACATACAAATATATATATCATGCCGGCTATCTTGGTCAGTACTTACGTACCTTTAATACTGCAGGCAAATCCTAGCATCACTGTTCTAGATCACACGCCTACAAGTCCACACTAAGGCGTCTACAATGCAAATACCCATGCATTATTAAATAAGCTCTAAAAGCCTTAATTAAGTTATGATATACTCCTAAATATTTTTAGGAATCCAAAGTTATATCAGCGTCCGTCGTCAGCCCTTTGCTGCCGCTTGCCTCAAAACTAGGCCACAGCTCCGCTACGACGCCTGGATCGTTATGCCACTTTCGAAATCCCAAAAGGATGCCTAGAATTCCCTAAATCTAAGCTAGAAGTCTAAGAAATTGAGAGAGAAGAGAGGAGAGGTGCAAGTAAAAATGAATCTCGGCTCCCCTATTTATACACAGAGTTCGGAGCCTCCGATCCTGATTTCGGATCCTTCATTCCCAACTTTGGATCCTTCGAAGTCTCATCAGTGATGTCACCAATGGCGTATTATTCTCGAACAGCTGGACATGCAAGTTCGGAGCCTCCGATCCGATGTTCGGATCCTTCGATCTCAGGTTCGGATCCTCCGATCCCTCCGAACCCTCGGAACCTTCCCAGCCATTTTCGAGTATTCTGGACCCATTTTTGAACTCTTTAGATCCTTTTGGAAACCCCTTAATCATGTTTTACTTAATCTAAACATGATCATTGGGTTAATTACAATTAATCCTTAATTCTGGATACAAGTCACGACACTACGCCCCATGTTATTTATGGATGGATTCCATGGTTTTTGGGATCCGGTTATGTCCACGGGATTTTGGTAAGGGAGTGCCTCCTGATGCAACGACCCAGCATATTACATATCATGGCATCGGTTCTGAGCATGATTTTATGGATGACCCGTAACCCAGTCTTCGCATTTACATGCATCATATATATTTATATGTTTACTCACGTTTACGTACTGGACGTTAATCGCTCATGTCCTTGTTATTACCTTGGACACCCCATTCGACGGGGCAGGTTCCAAGTTGGACATAGCAGGAGGTTCGAGGCAGGACTAGAGGGAAGGAGCTGTGAAATGGTATATTATACAACAAGATTTGATATATCTGTATAATAATACATTTTAGTTTTATTGCCTACATTTCGATATGGTTGTATCACTATATTTTGGGTTTAGTACCGGTTCTTTTTTTCCGGTTTATGTATATTATGAGACATGTTTCCGCATGTTTTACTCTGTTAATTAAGTATTTTCACTAAGCGGATTGCATGCTTAAGATTTTTTGTTAGTATAGGTGATTCAAATTAGGGTCACTACATACAGTTTTGAAGTTTTTGTTATGATCGGAAAGCATTAACCTCAACCAATACCAAGCCTATATCTTCACCGTGTTGAAGGTAAATCAATGTGTAGTTTTTCAATTATTTTGTACGTCATTGGTTCTCATGTTATTTGATAGCATTTTCAACTTCAATTCCTTTAGGCAACGTTTGGTAGGCTGGATAAGCCATGGACTAGTTAATAAACTATTGTTTGTCTCATTTTTAGAGCAGCTTTGGATATCCTAGGGCCCGGTCAAAGCTACTGTAGCATCTTGAAATACACGGATAACAGTCCACTCTTTAGACGTATTATTAGAATCCCATTGTCTACAGTTGCAGAGATTAATGAGAAGTTTTCCATTATTGCCCTTTGCCCTAATAACAAATATCATCGTTTACCCTCCTCAGATTTCCATGTCTCTCGCCGCTTCTTGCAAACTCCATCTATGCCACTACGAAGATAAGCCATATTTGTTCCAAAAATTTATCCTTCTCCGATTTTCGATTTTGTACATTCTTTCCGTCAGAGTGCACAGATGACATAAAAACTTGAATGCATAAATATTGAGTAATGAAGGAAATTGATAATCACGATGGACTTTCGAATTAAATCAAGACAACGAGTTTAGGAAATGGATCCGAGCTTTGTTTTACGACGGTACTGCTTCAATCCATAGGTTTACTTTCGATGTTATACAAAATTGCTGTGAATTCTAGATCGTTCCCAAAATTTGTGTGCTAAGAAATGTTTATTCAACCAGGTAAATCAATTCAATTTCAAAAATATGAACTGAGAAGTGGAGGAGAAGGGATAGGAGATGGTATGCTCGTGGATTTGTGAAAGAGAAGTGGATAAGAAGGGATCGAAGATGTTCATTGGGTCTTTCTCACATTTTATACGTATTTGCAGAGGAGCGAGGACATTTTGGGAATCAATATATTGTCCAACTTTTAATTCTAAACACAAAAAACCAACCAAACAAAAAATTGATTTTATTTTAATTTACGAAAATCATTACTGAAAATATACTTATCCCACATTTTATCTTTACACTAATAATCTCATCAAACGTACCAAGCGCAGCCTTAATGAAAAGTTCAGACTGACCTAAGAACGTAGAAAATATATTTTTAAATGTAATTGTCATTATGAATAGAAATGATTTATGTTAGTGCTCATTTCATTGTTTATTAGAAAAACATGTATTCAAAAAATTAGCTTTACATTGTATTGTCGACATTTGATGAAACGACCCTTCCTCGATAAATTTCTTTTTTTTATGCTACATATATGCAACTATACTTAAAATATATTTTCATAAAATTTAATACATAATAAAATTCGATTGCATGTCAAAAATTTAAATACACGAACATATTAAAAATCCATGCAAATGAATAGAAATGGTAAACATGTGCGGAAAATAACTCATTTGCATAAAATATCCCAACATAAACTAAATAAACTAAAACATGAGCTCGCGAAGGTCACGAGTGTGCTAGCTCGCCACGGATGCTTAGAGGTCCTCGCCGCCAGTCAGGACCACAACCTCCTGACTAACATCATACTCACCTGCACACTATTTAGATCTATGAGCCAAGATACTCAGCATGCTCTACTCTTTAATGACAAATAATACATAATAAAATCACATGCAAGCACGTATCGTATAAAAATATCCTGAGGTATCTAATGCATGCATGATCGTTAAAATGTTTACACAATACTGAGTTATAAACGTAAACATCATCATAATCTTGATCATATACATCATACGTAACATAAATACATAACATAATCATGGCATGACATAGTCATAAAATCATTTTTGTTGTGTGAGTTATATCAGTGAAGTGCAACCATAAGCGATTGATCAATCTAAAAATCAACGTACGTGGCGGCGAGGTTCACCCAACCTTAATACGGGGATTACCTATGCCTCTATGCCGCCTACTTCACCCAACCTTAACACACGGGGGTCCGTAGACTTCTGAACATGAGTGGAGAGGTCATGGGCCTGGTATCCCGACTTCCAATCTCATATTTGCCACAAATCACATCAACTTCCCTAAAATATTTTCTTTTCATGCCCATTAATCTTAACATAAAAATGCATGCATGAATCATGAACGTAAAAATATCATTTTTCCTTACAATTATGCCCGTAAATATATATTTAATTTATTTTCCATAAAAATCATACTTATATCAAAATATACATATACATCTATTAAATATATATTTACGGACTATTTTATTTTCCACTGGCTAGTTCGAGTTGCTGCCCCTTAACTAAAGCCCATAAACTTAGACTGGCTCATTAACATTTATCCTGGCCCAAAAATACTTAGACTAGCCCAATCGCAATTAAAATGACCCAATTAGACTTAGATTGGCCCAATAGTACTTAGCCAAACTTAGAACTTAGCTCAACCAAATAAATTAAACAACTTAGGTCCAATAACAAATTTAGCTCAATTAATAAATTAAGCCCCAATAAATATCTTAAGCCCAATAAGATTGGCTCAACAACTTGGCTCAATAGATGAACTTGGCCAAATAAACAAACTTTGCCCAATAAACGAACTTGAACCAATAAAATAAACTTTGCCCAATAAACAAACTTGACCCAATAAACGAACTTGACCCAATAAAACAAAATTGGCCCAATAAACAAACTTGGCCCAATAAAACAAACTTGGCCCAATAAACGAACTTGATCCAATAAACAAACTTAACAAACTTGGCCCAATAAACGAACTTTATCCAATAAACAAACATGGCCCAATAAAATAAACTAAACACTTGGACTCCTAAATAAATTATCCGGCCCGAAATAAAATAACCCGGACCCAAATCCATAACATATGACCCTAATACACTTGAACCAACTAGGACAACCCACTTGCCCGAGCTCTGCCCGAGCTGCCCGCTAGGTAGATCACCTTACAACCATTCAACTCTTCACATAGCCAACACTATCTCAAGCCACCTTAAACCAAGACCCTAAGGGACCTAACTCAGCCATCAAACCAGTAAACAGTAGCTAAGACCCAGCCATGACATAAAAATCATCCAAAATCAAGCCACAATGCATAAAAACGTGAATGATGCAAGAATTAAAACTTGAGCTACCATATCTACATACAAGTGCAATAACACAATTTTAATCATCAAAATAGTGAATATAATGATCTAAATGGGTGAGCAAGGAAGAGTATAACATGTCTTTTTGTTTAAAACGCACGAAAAAAACTTATACGATAGCGTAGATTGGGACTTGGGAATCTCATAACTTTCCAATTTTCGAAAGCTCAAATCCCTAAAATGCCGATTTTTGCATCTAACTATCCTCAACTGGCTCCCGATCTGCAAAAAATCACATAATGGTCAAAATTCAAACTTAGTCAAACTTTGACCGAGAAATCGCAAACTTTATTGAGTTCTCACCGCTTCACGTTTTTGAATATCGACTCGAAACTTGGATATTAGGATCTATCATGTCGAGACAATAAAAAATGGTTAGCATGTCGACGGTCGCTGGAAAATTGGAGAAGACGGCGGCGGCGAGGTGGCGACATCCAAAACTACTCCAAAATTCATGAAATTTGGCAGGCTTGTAGAGCTCGACGAGATGATCTCAACCATATAAGCCACGATTGGAACAGACCACCGAGGCGGTCGGGATCTACAAATTTTAGTCGACTACGGTGTGAGCTTCCCAAGCTTCGATCTGCACTATTCTTGATGGAAAAACTACCATAAGCTCGGGAAATGCTCCACGCATCACATACTATCATCTATCATCTCAAAAACCAACACAATCGAGCTAAAATTGGATTTTTCCAACAAAGAAGAACATGAATAATAATCCCGATTGTTCTTACCTCAATATCCCACGATCCAACCGTCTGATCTTTGATTTCTTGGTACCGATGGAATCGTCTTGATCTTAGCTACACAATGACTGTTCGGATTTCCGATCCGAGCTCTGGCTAACATTTGGCAAAGACAAATCGGAGAACTGATACAGTGCACACGAAAAATTTTGGGAAATTAATTTAAAAAAATCCGATCTGTGTTTATTTTGGTGTTTTAGTGTGTGTTTTGCGATTTATAGCAAATCGATAATTTTTTGATTCGAACTAATTTATTTGATATCCACTGGTAAAATTAGTCTACATAATGATATTTTTTTGGTACACACACCCCACAACTATTAACACCATTTTTTGAAATTATTGACTTTGACCATTCAATTAAGCTTATAATTTCTCAAATTAATTCTTAAGTCATACTTAGACCATCACCAGTCAACTCGGTCAAACATTCTTCTAAATTAAATTATCTCGCATAAAAATTATTTTTATTCCAATAACTCAATACTTTTCTCAAAATGTCAATATTACCAGATATCCTGAAATAGTCAAATTCATTGACACACATATTTTATTAATACACTCTATAAAATATTTGCAGTAATAATTATTTTAACATCTCAATAATTATTTTAATTGCAAAATACTTCGGTAGCTAATTTTTGGGGTGTTACAACTCTCTCCCCTTAAATGGAATTTAGTCTTCAAAATTGAAGTACGTACTGAAAATCTCTGGATAACGCGTCCGCATATCGGCCTCGGCCTACCAGGTAGCCTCCTCCTCTGAAATGATTCAGCCACCGGACCTTGACCATGGGAACTCGCGTCCCAAACCTCCTCTCCTCATGTGCTAAGATCTGCACTGATCGTTCCTCGAACGACAGTCTGACGCCAACTGCAGAGGCTCATAACCCAATACGTGAGATGTATTGGAGATATACTTCCGCAACATCGATACGTGAAATACGTTGTGCACAACCGTGAGACTAGACGGTAGTGCTATACTGTGACGCCTAAGTTCCATAATTTAAATTTAATGCCTAAATTGCTTCGATATTTAAATTTTTAAAATTTATTGTGATTTAAACGATTTAAATTTCCTTAGAATTTAATTGCTCAATATTTAAATTTATTTATTTGAGATACTTGAAATTAGCGACCTTCGGCCCCGGCACGCTGTAAAGGTGGACACGGCGGGAAAATCTCATATTCTAAATTTTTTTGACCTAATATTCTTGAGAGTTGAAGAAAATAAAAATAAAATTTTATTTTAAATTTTTCGGGTAAAGAAAATCGCGTAGGTGCATTCTTGCGCGTAATTCCCGATATTTCTTAAAATTAGCCTTTTTGGATCCGGACTAGTGAAATTTTATTCTTAATATTTAAATTAAATATTTTAGACTTAGAAATTAAAAATGAATGAAAAATCTTAAAACCTAAAGTTAAAATATTCAAAGTAGCATTTTTGTTAGTGAAATAACACTTTTGTGCATACCCTACACTCATACACTAATACCTATACATACACTACACTTAAAATAACACACATAATTCAAGCAACCCTAAAATTCCCTCATTTCAGCCTCCATATTCCTTCCCTCCAAGATCTCACGCCCCTTTTCCATTTCCTCTCCTACAACCTCATGCCTTCCACCATTTCACTTCCCATCACATCGGCCGCCCATCCAACCGCCTATCCACTGTCGTGCCGCCCCGAGGACCACCTTAGGAGGTGTTTTTAGCTTCTGGTCATGGTTAAGGAAGTGACCAGCCATCCCCTCTCTCTTTTTATTCTAGTGAGGCAAGAAATTTCCTTCATATTTTAAAACCCAAGCATAGGTTATAAGTTTTCTTGGCTCTTTCCTTTTAATTTTGAAATTTTGCAGATTTTTAATTGTAAATGGGTGTGTGGTGTTCGGTTTTAAGATTTTGTAAGAGGCTTGGAGTTGGTTTTTTGTGTATTTCAATTGCTAGCTTGTGTATTGAACTTGTATAAGTGAACTTCTTGCATCTAAATGGAATTTGCATATTTGGAACGAAAAAATCAGAATGTATCATGTTGTGTTTGATCCATTTTCGTGTGTGTTTGGATGGTTTTATGTCTCACACGGTGTTATGAAATCCTTATTATTCATATGCATTGAAATGTTGCAAATTGACTTGAGTTTGGGGTGTTTGAATTAAAAATTTGGATGAAATGGATGAAGGGGTGGAGGGGCTTCCATGAGGTGTTATTGGGAGGAAAATGTGATTTTGTATGAGTATTAGATGGGTGATAGGGGCTGGACATATAGTATTTTGTATGGAATGTTAATTAGTAGTGTTTGAAGGTGTCGGGTAGTCGTTTTGGGTAAAACATTTGAATTGAGCTAGCACCGGGAAAGTGACTAGCTCAAGGGCCCTAGCTGGTAATTTAGGGATACTTAGAGGATGCTTGGATGAGTTTTTGAGGTGATAGGACATGAGGAGTGAGTTTGGGAGGCCTTAGCATTAAGTGTACCAAAACAGATTTTTCTAGCCTATGCGATTCACCTCTAGGAATTAGGTCTGGACATGTCTTTATTGAGGTCTGGATAGGAGCTACACTATCTCCTCTGATTGTGGGTGATGTTAAGGTTGCGTCGGTTCAAATTGGGTTTATTTCGGATAAGAATCGAGTGGAAAAAATAGGTTTTAAGTTGAAGTGTCATGAGCAGTTGTTTTCCAAAATTTAGGGGTTGTCCGGGAAACCAAATTGTTCGGGGTGTTCGGGCCATCATTTAAGGATTGACACTGATCCTAGGTGTGTTTTAAGATGTATTTGAGGTGTCGGTTCAAACGGAAAACCTTTTTTGGATAAGAATGGGCTAAATTATGGACCGTAGGGGCCGAACGCCCGGATTTAACTTTTTCGGTATAATAAGTCTAATAATGCTAGAAAAGTCCTTAAGCCCAAGGGGGGGTCACTTACACTTCATTCGTTCATTAATTCTAAGTGTATATTATCTTTTGTGGTTCATGTCATTTTATTCATTCAACGCCCTATTCCTTCGCGTGTGTTGACTTCAAATTTACTTCTATTCTAGTCCCGAAGTTTAATTTGACGAAAGCATGTAAAGGTGAAAAATTAAATGTGAAAATGTTAAATTAAATGAAATGTTAATGAATGAGGTGAGTTGGTTGTGACTTAGACGTGCAACGATGGGTCGGGGGATGCCTCGGCTTACTTGCCAAATTAGACGAGTAGATCGGGGTCGGAAGATATTTCGGATTCCCTACCAAATCATACGTGTTGTGCGGGGTTGGGAGACATCTCAACTTCCCTACCAAATCAGAGGGGCAATGTGGGGCCGAGAAGAACTCGGTTTCCTTGCCGGCATAGTACTGTAGTCATTGATCGATAAAAAACCATAGTCACAATCGAGGATCTAAATTCACAAGATTATTGAAAAGGATAAATGGTTCATGAATGTTACTGTAGCAACCCTACCCAGATCCACTACCAAATCAGAGTTAATAAAGAGCATGCAATAAATACTTAAAGCGTGAATAGCGGAATATTTAAAATACAACAAATCCAATCGGCAGAATACAACCGAGGACAATAAAGTGTATAAATACTCTTATACAACCAAAGTGAAAGTCTTAGGGTAACAAACCCTACCACTAAGGCCTCGCTTCATGTGAGACATAGGTTCTAAACATCTAATCTCGAACTAAACAATAATAAAGCATACACGATCCAAGATTAAAAGCAATAATTTTTTTTAAAAGTGCCTCGCTCGATCGATAAGATTCAACCGATCGAGCGATCAAGAATTTGCAAACTTACTGCCCGAAAGAATCCAGCACCGCTCGATCAGTAAGATTCAACCGATCGAGCGGACAATTTTTTTGCAAAACATAAACATGGCCCAAAGTCCATCGCTCGATCGGTCAAACTCAACCGATCGAGCGATGACAGCACAGGGCTAAAAATACAGCAGAAAAATCTTGCCAAAGCTCAAGTCCAATACATTCAATGCATAACAAGGTTCATAATACATGCAACGAAGACATACAACTTGAATACTCGCAAAGTCGATACAACATAAACAACGAAGTTCGAGATCTAAACATGTTCCAATATAAACTCGATAGACATGCTGATACGACTTCTAAACCGAGTCCCACTTCTATCTCTCACTCTTGACGCTAACCAGGTCTTCGATGACTTGATCCTGCCCCACCTGTTGCCAAGTACACATACAAAACAAAGCAACAGCCGGATAACTCCGGTGAGAATGATATTCTAAGTAAAAGCAACATAACATGAAAACAAGTAATATAACAACAACATGCTTTCAAGACAACAACATATTCAATGTTAATACGAATGAGATGCATGTCTTTAAAATCGGGATATCAACTCTGATAAACAAGGGATTGCTGCTATGCTTTTGGGATCCCGAGGATGAGATCATGTAACGACTCACCGACTCTCCCAATCAAGGTGGTGCCACGTATCCCAATCCCCTAGAGTTTGGTGTGACCATAAGGAGTATGCTGAAGCTAGGTGAACTTCTACAACCCAGGTCACTCGTAGTATAGCACCCAAAACATCTAAATAAAAAGCGCAGTTTTGCCCGCTGAAATCAAAGGTTTGGCTCAAGATGAATGCATAAGAAAAACATAAATCATTAAGCCATATGACAAAAGCCCAATCAACAAAATACAAGTCCCAAATTCTAAAACAAGTATTGATGCAAGTATGTGATTTAAGGGAAACTCAATAACCAACTGTCTCGAGTGTGATATCCCGCTAAAACGATGACTGCTTGTACCTTTCGATACAAATAGCTCCAACAATGGATAAGCTACAATAAATGGTTATATCAGAAGCTATCCAACCTAAACAACAACATTGCTCAAGGTAAACTCTTTATCGCTTTTCGTCCAACTCTTCGACGATCGACTTCTGCTAACTCTTGGCTCGACAAACTCCAATCGAATCTGTACATAAGAAAAATATGATCAAAAACGACGAACAAACCCATTTGCCAAAGTTCTACGATTAAAACGGTTCAAATTCTCAAAACTCAAACCAGTGGCATAACGACTATAAACTTATCAAACCGGAAACGCAGACAGCAGTAAAACATTGCAAACCACTCAAATCAATGCTAAAACAACAAAAAAAAAAAAAAACAAATCCAACACATCTCAAAGTCCCCATTTTCGAAATAGGCTTCCAAAAATCATAAAAATTCCGAACGACGCTCTAATTCAAAACCGACTGAGAATAAACGATAAGAACTCATTCAAGAACAAAATAAGCAAAACTCAATCGATTCTAACAACATCCGAAAATAGAATTACAACTAATCGGAGAAATACTTACTATAGAACGAAGCTCTCGCTGTTGTGATCGCTAATATGACTTCAGAAATAAATTCTAACAGACGGATAGACCGAAAACTGAAATCTGAATGCTCGAAGAAGCCTTGGGGAGTTAACTATGGAGGGAGACGGCTTGTAGGAGGTGGTGGAGGAGAAGGAAGAAGTTAAAGCAACTAATATAATATAACAAACTCCAAATTTTCATTTTAGTCCTTGAAAAATCCAAAAATTGCAAAATAGACACTGATCAAAATCAAGTCGGCTCTTGAACTCTATAATCTCCGATTATCTCAAATAAACTCAATTAAGATAAAATTGTAGCGTTACAATTCTCCCACTTTAAGAAGAGATTTCGTCCTCGAAATCAATAAGAGTCAATCACATAAGATAGAATAAAGAACAAAAGACAGTAAGAAGAACTCACGTCATCCGAATAACTTAGGAAAACACTGTCTCATGTTAGATTCTGTCTCCAAAGTCGCTTCCTTGACTCCGTGATGGCTCCACTGAACTTTCACCAAAGGAATCAACTTGGTTCTGAGATGTTTCTCCTTTCGGTCAAGGATCTGAATCGGTCTCTCAAAGTAGCTCAGAGTCTCGTCAAGCTCGGCTTTGTCAAGATGAAGAATATGAAAAGGATCTGGATGATACTTCCGCAACATAGAAATGTGAAAAACTTCGTGAATACCAAATAAAGACATAGGAAGTGCAAGTATATAGGCAAGATTGCCTAACTTCTCGAGAATCTTGTACGGTCCGATGAATCTCTGAGATAACTTCTCTCTCTTACCAAATCTGACGGTGCCTGTGAAAGGAGAAATTTTCAAGAAAACTCGGTCTCCCTGATCGAAACTCAGAGGTCTACGTCTGATATTCACATACTTTGCTTGTCTATCCTGCGCTGACTTCATTCTAGTCTGAATGATCTTAACTTGCTCTGCCATGTCTCTAAGCATATCCTGTCCCAAATCAGGTGACTCGGACACATCGTCCCAAAACAAAGGAGATCGGCACTTCTTGCTGTACAAAGCCTCAAAAGGCGCCATACCGATACTCGCTTGGTAACTGTTGTTGTAAGAAAACTCGACAAGAGGCAAGGAATCGTGCCAACTAGTGCCAAATCTAGCACTACTGCTCAAAGCATATCCTCTAACGTCTGGATAGTCCGCTCTGACTGTCCGTCGGTCTGATGATGATAAGCTGTACTCAGGTGCAATCGAGTACCAAGTGCCTCTTGAAGACTGTGACAAAAGTGCGAAGTGAATCTAAGGTCTCGGTCTAAAACGATCTACTTCGGCACACCATGCAATCTCACAACGTTGCTAACATATAACTCAGCCATCTGATCATGACGATACGTCATCCTGTACGGAATAAAGCAAGCAGACTTTGTCAATCTGTCGATCACTACCCAAATTGCATCGCATCCTCAAACAGATCGCGGTAGCTTCGTGAAGAAATCCATTGACATGTGATCCCATTTCCATTCAGGAACAGATAGAATGTGCAACAGATCACCCGGTCGCTTTCTCTCTGCTTTCGCTTGCTGACATTTCAAACATCGGGATACAAATTTTGCTACATCACTCTTCATCTTCTTCCACCAAAACTGATTCTTCAGATCTTTATACATCTTAAGGCCTCCAGGATGAATACTGAACCGACTGCAATGAGCCTCTTGGAGAATACGCTGCCTCAACTCCAAAATATCAGGCACAACAATATGGTTATTCACAAACAAAACGTCATCTCTAACCTGGAATTCAGACTGATGCCTAGATTTGACTTTCTCTACTGAAATCTGAGTGCTCGGATCAGACTTCTGTGCTTCCTTGATCAAAATAATTAACTCTGGCTCGGCTTGAATAGCAAATACTCAGATAGTCTTCTTATCTGTTTCAAACTCCAAACCAGAAGTGCAACAATCATCGATCAACTGAGAAAAACTGATAGTAGAATGGGATAAAGAACAAAGCTTTTGGCTCAAGGCATCTGCAACTGCATTCGACTTTCCCGGGTAATATTTGATTTCACAGTCGAAATCCTTCAACAGATCTAACCATCATCTCTGTCTCATATTCAGATCTTCCTGTGAAAACAAATACTTAAGGCTCTTATGATCAGAAAATATCTCGAAAAACTTACCATACAGATAGTGACGCCAGATCTTCAGAGCAAAGATGACCGCAGCGAGTTCAAGATCATAAAACCGGATAACGAGTCTCGTGCGGCTTCAGCTGCTTCGATGCATACGCTATCACATGATTATGCTGCATAAGAACACATCCCAAGCCTCGGTTAGAAGCATCACAATACACGGTAAAACCTACAGTACCTGATGGAATAGAAAGAATCGGAGCACTAGTCAGTCTCATCTTCAGATCAACGAAGCTAGCCTCACAGTCTGTAGTCCAGATAAAAGGCGCATTCTTCTGAGTCAGCTGGGTAATCGGCTTGGCAATAGCTGAGAATCCCTCGATTAATCGGCGATAATAACCAGCTAAACCCATAAAGCTTCGGATCTCTGGCACTGATGTCGGTCTAGGCCAATTCATGACCGCTTCAATCTCGCTGAGATCAACAGAAATCCCATCTCCGGAAATAATATGACTGAGAAAGACAACTCGATCCAACCAGAACTCACACTTAGATAGCTTGGCAAACAACTGTTCAACCCGCAAAAGATGCAAGACGGTCGTTAAATGCTCTGCATGGTCAGTACGGTTCTTCGAATAGATATGAACTGTTGGAAAACGGTGTTCAGATCAATCAGAATTGATACCCGGTGCAGCGGAAGTTTTAAAATTTTATATGGAACGATTTCATATCATGGGTATCAAAACTTTAAGATTAAATTGTGTAACGCCCCGTTTTTATCTTAATTGAATTTATTTGAGTTAATCAGAGATTACAGAGTTCTCGAGCCGGTTTGATTTTGATCAGGGTCCTTTTTACAAAAATTGGATTTTTCAGGGACTAAAACGCAATTATCGGTTTTTATAGATATTTATAAGGCTTTTGGACCCATTCTCTTCTCCATCACCTTCCTCTTCACGCCTCCCTCCTCCATTGTTGAAGAAATCGATTCTTCAAGCTTCCAGATTTCATCCCGAGCTCGATCCGGCCGTTGGAATTTATTTCTGAAGGCAGATTATCGATCACTGCAGTGAGAGCTCTATTATATTGTAAGTTCTTCTACGATCGGATACATTCTAGTTTTTGGATGTTGTTAGAATCATTCGAGATTCGAGTATGTTGTTCTTGACAGAGTTCTGATCGTTTATTATCTGTCGGTTTTGAATTAGAGCGACGTTCGGATTTGTTATGATTTTTGGAAGCCATTTTCGAAAATGTGGATTTTTAGATTGATGGGTTTGCTTTGTTATTGTTGTTTTGGGCATTGATATGAGTTGATATCGGTATTGAACTGCTGTCTGCATTTCCGGTTTGTTCAGTTTATAGCCGTTATGCCGTCGGTTTGAGTTTTGGGTTTTCGAATCGTTTTTGTATTGATTGAAGTATTGGCGTGTGAGTGATCGTGGTTGTTGATCAACTCTTGAATTCTTACAGATTCGTTGGAGTTTGTCGAGCCCTGTGTTAGCAGCATTGTTCGTCGAGAGTTGGACGAAGAACGGTATAAAGAGTTTTCCTTGAACCGTTGCCTTGTTGTTGTTAGATTGTGTAGTTGTTTATACAATCTCTTTTGTAGCTTATCCAGAGTTGGAGCTACTGCATTGAAAGGTAAAAGCAGTCATCGCAGCGGGATAGCATACTCGGGACTGTGGTTTTCGAGTTTTCCCTTTTGAAATCATGTACTTGCATCTACACTTGTTCTAGCATGAGGAACTTGTGTTTTGTTTGATTGTTTAGGCTTATGTTTTATGTTTCTGTTATGCATTCATCTTGAACCAATCTTGTTTTCAGCGGGCAGAACCGCCCTTTTTGTTTAGATGTTTGGGAACTATGATTGAGTGGCCCAGGTCGTAGTCGTTTAGTCTGGTGCTAGCATACTCATTATAGTTGCTCAAAGTCTAGAGGAGTGAGATACGTGGCACCACCTCGATTGGGAGAGTCGGTGAGTTGTTACGTGATCTTACCCTCGGGATCCCAAAGGCACAGCTGCAATCCCTCGTTATCAGATTTAATATCCCTGTTTAAAGACATGCATTCATTACGATGTTATTGATTTTGTTATTGTATTGAAAGCATGTTTGTTACTTGTATTACTTGTTATGTTGCTTTTACTGGGAATGTCGTTCTCACCGGTTATCCGGCTATTGCTTTGTTTTGTATGTGTACTTGGCAACAGGTGGGGCAGGAACAAGTCAGAAGAGGCATGGTTAGCTTCGAGGGCAAGTAGTAGAAGTGAGACTCGGTTTAGAAGTCGAATTAGCATGTTTATCTAGTTTAAGATTGGAGCATGTTAGAACTCGAACTTGATATGTTTTGTATTCGAACTCGATTGTATTTTGGATTTTGAAACTTAGAATTGATGCATGTTCTACTCTTTCTTGTAATTGAATACTTCGTTGTTGAAGAAGTGTTAGTTGGATCATGTCGGAGCCTTTCCGGGTGTTGGATTGCACTTTTGGAGCCTTATTTTGAGCTAAAACAGCAGGCCATGCGCGCCCGCGCCTGGTGAGGAGCGCCCGCGCATTCTGCTCCCTTTCTCGGAGGCCCGGGCAGGGCTGTATGCGCGCCCGCGCCTCGGGTGGCGCGCCCGCGCGTCACCGTGTGTAAAAAAAAAAAAAAAAAACTTTTCTTTTAATCTTAGATCTTGTATGCGTAATTATTGTTTATTCTGAGATTAGATGATTAGAATCGAGGTCTCACATTAAGTGGTATCAAAGCGTTAAGATTCTTGGTCGAACTAGAGTGAGCGGGGTAGATTGAGTCTGTGTGCAATGACTCCTCGCATGTGTTTGAATTATTTAATTGTATACTTAATTCCATGCGAGCATGCTTTATTGTTTGAGCATTATTTGAATTACATGGTTGTGTGATTTAAATTAATAAAGCATGATCTACTTGAGATATAACTGTTTCTGTTCTCGACTGGTATTCGGTATTCCAAGCGGTTGTAAGGGCACTGATGGTAGCAATTGAGATATCTCGTGTGCTAACCTTTGATTATCAGATGGGTCCTCGTCGAGTGATAAACAGAAACACACCACCAGTTATCCCTGCGACTGAGCAAGCTAGCACTGAGGTTGATCAGTTGGATGCTTCAGCGACTCCTATGGAAACCTTGCTGAAGAGGTTTCAGTCGTTCAATCCGCCATTGTTGATGGGTTCAAAAAATCCAGTTGACTGTGAGAGTTGGTTGGATGATATGGATCAGTTGTTTGATTCCATTGACTACACAGATGACCGCCGAATCAGGTTAGTAATTCATCAGCTGCGTGGTGGTGCTAAGAGCTGGTGGATCATGACAAAGAAAGCAATTGAGAGTAGAGGTACAGAGGTTACTTGGACTCTTTTTAAATCTGAGTTTTATAAGCGGTTTTTCCCTATCTCGTATCGTAAGGATAAGGGAGCAGAGTTTGCAAATCTGAGGCAAGGGAATCTGAACATTGAAGAGTACGTGGCTAAGTTCGATAGTCTGTTGCGTTTTGCACCGCTAATTGCCGGAGATGAAGAAGCTAAGGCAGATCAGTTCATCAACGGATTGAACCCTGATGTCTTCACGTTGGTTAACACCAACAGGCCTAGCAACTTTGCGGATGCCATGAATTACGCAAAGGGAGCAGAAGCAGGCTTGTGGAGGCAAAGAGGTAATCAGGGGGCACCTCAGCAGCAGAGGCAGTATCAGAACCAACCATCTCAGTACCAGAATCAGCCACCTCAACATCAGAACCAGCAGCAGAGGTATGAAGGTGGAAACAGTGGGGGAAACAGAAAGGATCAGTACAAGGCAAGAGGTAAACAGTTCAAGAGACAGGGGAACAGTTCGTCCAGTTCCAGTGGTTCGAAGCAATTCGGTTCAGGACCGAATTCTGGGTCATCATCCTTGTACTGCAGCAAGTGTGGAGGAAGACACTCACTGGATCAGTGTGTGGGAGTCTTCGGCAATTGTAACACATGTCAGCAACTGGGACACTTCTCTAAAGTGTGCCCTCAATGTAATAGAGATAGAGCTCAGAGTGGGAGTTCGTCTAGACCTGCAGCTCAGCCGGAGAGGCAGTCGTCTGCAGTGCACTCTTTCCAACCCCAGCAACAGCAGAACAGACAGGGAGGTAGCTCTAGTGCAAATCAGCCTCCGAGACAGCAAGCACGAGTCTTTGCATTGACAGAGGATCAGGCTCAGGCAGCACCTGACGATGTCATAGCAGGTAAATGTTCGATTTTTGGTCATTCTGCTCATGTCTTGATAGATACAGGTGCTTCCCATTCCTTTATCCCTGAGAAATATGTGTTATTGCATGCTTTGCCAACTGAATTATTGCCTACTGTAGTAGCTGTTACTTCACCTTTGGGTGGAGGAATTGTTTCTGTCCGACTAGTCAGGAACTGTGAACTTTGTTTTGAGGGAAATTTGTTAGAATTCGACTGTATTGTACTTGGACTGTCAGATTTTGATTGTATTGTCGGGATAGATGCTTTAACCAAGTACAGGGCGACAGTTGATTGTTTTCTGAAGGTTGTCAGGTTCAGACCTGAAATGGCAGACGAGTGGAAATTCTTTGGTAAGGGTTCTCGATCTAGAATTCCTTTGATTTCAGTGTTATCTATGACTCGTTTGTTACAGAGAGGTGCAGAAGGATTTTTGGTTTATGCGGTTGATGTACTGAAATCTAGCCCAGCTTTGGTTGACTTACCAGTGGTTAGAGATTTTGCTGATGTGTTTCCGAAAGATGTTCCTGGATTGCCACCCATTCGAGAAGTCGAATTCAGCATTGACTTAGTGCCAGGTACTCAACCTATTTCAAAAGTTCCTTATCGTATGGCACTTGTTGAATTGAGAGAGTTGAAGGAGCAGCTTGAGGATTTGATTGCCAAGGGATACATCAGACCTAGTGTATCACCTTGGGGTGCTCCTGTTCTATTCGTTCGGAAGAAGGATGGTTCTATGCGGCTCTGTATCGACTACCGCCAATTGAATCAGGCTACAGTTAAGAACATATATCCTTTACCCCGAATAGATGACTTGTTTAATCAACTGCAGGGTTCTTCTGTCTACTCTAAGATTGATCTGAGGTCAGGCTACCATCAGCTGAGAGTGCGAGAGGAAGATGTTCCTAAGACCGCATTCAGAACGAGGTATGGTCACTTTGAGTTTATAGTCATGCCGTTCGGTTTGACTAACGCTCCAGCTGTTTTTATGTGTTTGATGAACCGTATCTTTCAGCGTTATTTAGATGAGTTCGTCATTATTTTCATCGATGATATTCTTATCTACTCGAAGAACCGTACTGACCATGCAGAGCACTTGAGAATCGTCTTGCAGATTTTGCGAGTTGAGCAGTTGTTTGCCAAGCTATCGAAATGCGAATTTTGGTTAGATCGAGTTGTCTTTCTCGGTCATATTATTTCTGAAGATGGGATTTCTGTCGATCCAAGCAAAATCGAAGCGGTTATGAATTGGCCTAGACCGACATCAGTACCTGAGATCCGAAGCTTCATGGGTTTAGCTGGTTATTACCGTCGTTTTATCGAGGGTTTCTCGTCTATTGCCAAGCCTATTACCCAGCTGACTCAGAAGAATGCGCCTTTTGTCTGGACTCCAGATTGTGAGGCTAGCTTTGTTGATCTAAAGAGGAGACTGACCAGTGCTCCAATTCTTTCTATTCCGAAGGGTACTGGAGGGTTCACAGTCTATTGTGATGCTTCTAACCGAGGCTTGGGTTGTGTTCTTATGCAGCATAAGCATGCGGTGGCGTATGCATCAAGGCAGCTGAAACCGCATGAGACTCGTTATCCGGTCCATGATCTTGTACTAGCTGCGATCGTCTTTGCTCTGAAGATCTGGCGTCACTATCTTTATGGCGAGTATTTCGAGATCTTTTCTGACCATAAGAGTCTTAAGTACTTGTTTTCTCAAGCAGAGCTGAATATGAGACAGAGGAGATGGTTAGATCTGTTGAAGGATTTCGACTGTGAAATCAAGTACTATCCGGGGAAGTCTAATGCAGTTGCAGATGCCTTGAGCCGAAAGCTTTGTTCTTTATCTCTTTCTACTATGGGTGTTTCCCAGTTGATCGATGATTGTTGCACTTCTGGTTTAGAGTTTGAAACAGATAGGGAGACTATCAAAGTGCTTGCTATTCAAGCCGAGCCAGAGTTGTTTGTTGCAATCAGAGAAGCACAGAAGTATGAGCCGAGCATCCAGATTTCAGTAGAGAAAGTCAGATCGGGCCATCAGTCTGAATTCCAGGTTAGAGATGATGTTTTGTTCGTGAATAATCGTATTGTTGTGCCTGATATTTCGGAGTTGAGACAACGTATTCTCCGAGAGGCTCATTGCAGTCGGTTTAGCGTTCATCCTGGAGGTCGTAAGATGTACAACGGTCTGAAGAGTCAGTTCTGGTGGAAGAGAATGAAGGACGATGTTGCGAGATTTGTATCTCGGTGTTTGAATTGTCAGCAAGTGAAAGCAGAGCGGAAGCGACCAGGTGGTCTTTTGCACAGCCTATCTGTTCCTGAATGGAAATGGGATCACATTTCTATGGATTTTGTCACGAAGCTACCACGATCCGTTCGAGGATGCGATGCTATTTGGGTAGTGATCGACCGATTGACGAAGTCTGCGTGTTTTATTCCGTACATGATGACGTATCATCATGATCAGATGGCTGAGTTGTATGTTAGCAATGTTGTGAGATTGCATGGTGTGCCGAAGTCGATCGTTTCAGACAGAAATCCTAGATTCACTTCTCACTTCTGGCACAGTCTTCAGGGGGCACTTGGTACTCGATTGCATCTGAGTACAGCTTATCATCCTCAGACAGATGGACAGTCAGAGCGGACTATCCAGACGTTGGAGGATATGCTGCGAGCGGTAGTGCTAGACTTTGGCACTAGTTGGCAGGATTCTTTGCCTCTTGTCGAGTTTTCTTACAACAACAGCTTCCAAGCGAGTATCGGTATGGCGCCTTTTGAGGCTTTGTATGGTAGAAAGTGCCGATCTCCGTTGTTTTGGGATGAATTGTCCGAGTCACCAGATTTGGGACCGGAGATGCTTAGAGATATGGCAGAGCAGGTTAAGATCATTCAGACCAGAATGAAGTCAGCTCAAGATAGACAGGCGAAGTATGCGAATGTCAGACGTCGACCTCTGAGTTTTGAGCAGGGAGACCGTGTATTCCTTAAGATTTCTCCGTTCAGAGGCACCGTCAGATTCAGTAAGAGAGGAAAGTTATCTCCGAGATTCATCGGTCCGTACGAAATTCTCGAGAAAATAGGCGATCTTGCCTACAGACTTGCACTTCCTCCGTCTTTATCTGGTATTCACGACGTTTTTCACGTCTCTATGCTGCGAAAGTATCAACCAGATATTTCTCATATCCTTCAGCCTGACGAAGCCGAGTTAGACGAGACCCTGAGCTATTTTGAGCGACCGATTTAGATCCTTGATCGGAAAGAAAAGCAACTCAGAACCAAGTTTATTCCATTGGTGAAAGTGCAGTGGAGCCGTCACGGCGTCGAGGAAGCGACTTGGGAGACAGAATCTGACATGAGACAGCGATTTCCGGAGTTATTCGGATGACGTGAGTTCTTCTTACTGTCTTTAGTTCTTTATTCTATCTTATGAGTTATGGTTCTTGTGGATTCGAGGACGAAATCTCTTCTTAGTGGGGGAGAATTGTAACGCCCCGTTTTTATCTTAATTGAATTTATTTGAGTTAATCAGAGATTACAGAGTTCTCGAGCCGGTTTGATTTTGATCAGGGTCCTTTTTGCAAAAATTGGATTTTTCAGGGACTAAAACGCAATTATCGGTTTTTATAGATATTTATAAGGCTTTTGGACCCATTCTCTTCTCCATCACCTTCCTCTTCACGCCTCCCTCCTCCATTGTTGAAGAAATCGATTCTTCAAGCTTCCAGATTTCATCCCGAGCTCGATCCGGCCGTTGAAATTTATTTCTGAAGGCAGATTATCGATCACTGCAGTGAGAGATCTGTTATATTGTAAGTTCTTCTACGATCGGATACATTCTAGTTTTTGGATGTTGTTAGAATCATTCGAGATTCGAGTATGTTGTTCTAGACAGAGTTCTGATCGTTTATTATCTGTCGGTTTTGAATTAGAGCGACGTTCGGATTTGTTATGATTTTTGGAAGCCATTTTCGAAAATGTGGATTTTTAGATTGATGGGTTTGCTTTGTTATTGTTGTTTTGGGCATTGATATGAGTTGATATCGGTATTGAACTGCTGTCTGCATTTCCGGTTTGTTCAGTTTATAGCCGTTATGCCATCGGTTTGAGTTTTGGGTTTTCGAATCGTTTTTGTATTGATTGAAGTATTGGCGTGTGAGTGATCGTGGTTGTTGATCAACTCTTGAATTCTTACAGATTCGTTGGAGTTTGTCGAGCCCTGTGTTAGCAGCATTGTTCGTCGAGAGTTGGACGAAGAACGGTATAAAGAGTTTTCCTTGAACCGTTGCCTTGTTGTTGTTAGATTGTGTAGTTGTTTATACAATCTCTTTTGTAGCTTATCCAGAGTTGGAGCTACTGCATTGAAAGGTAAAAGCAGTCATCGCAGCGGGATAGCATACTCGGGACTGTGGTTTTCGAGTTTTCCCTTTTGAAATCACGTACTTGCATCTACACTTGTTCTAGCATGAGGAACTTGTGTTTTGTTTGATTGTTTAGGCTTAAGTTTTATGTTTCTGTTATGCATTCATCTTGAGCCAATCTTGTTTTCAGCGGGCAGAACCGCCCTTTTTGTTTAGACGTTTGGGAACTATGATTGAGTGGCCCAGGTCGTAGTCGTTTCGTCTGGTGCTAGCATACTCATTATAGTTGCTCAAAGTCTAGAGGAGTGAGATACGTGGCACCACCTCGATTGGGAGAGTCGGTGAGTTGTTACGTGATCTTACCCTCGGGATCCCAAAGGCACAGCTGCAATCCCTCGTTATCAGATTTAATAACCCTGTTTAAAGACATGCATTCATTACGATGTTATTGATTTTGTTATTGTATTGAAAGCATGTTTGTTACTTGTATTACTTGTTATGTTGCTTTTACTGGGAATGTCGTTCTCACCGGTTATCCGGCTGTTGCTTTGTTTTGTATGTGTACTTGGCAACAGGTGGGGCAGGAACAAGTCAGAAGAGGCATGGTTAGCTTCGAGGGCAAGTAGTAGAAGTGAGACTCGGTTTAGAAGTCGAATTAGCATGTTTATCTAGTTTAAGATTGGAGCATGTTAGAACTCGAACTTGATATATTTTGTATTCGAACTCGATTGTATTTTGGATTTTGAAACATAGAATTGATGCATGTTCTACTCTTTCTTGTAATTGAATACTTCGTTGTTGAAGAAGTGTTAGTTGGATCATGTCGGAGCCTTTCCGGGTGTTGGATTGCACTTTTGGAGCCTTATTTTGAGCTAAAACAGCAGGCCATGCGCGCCCGCGCCTGGTGAGGAGCGCCCGCGCGTTCTGCTCCCTTTCTCGGAGGCCCGGGCAGGGCTGTATGCGCGCCCGCGCCTCGGGTGGCGCGCCCGCGCGTCACCCTGTGTAAAAAAAAAAAAAAAAACTTTTCTTTTAATCTTAGATCTTGTATGCGTAATTATTGTTTATTCTGAGATTAGATGATTAGAATCGAGGTCTCACAAATTGTGTGTGTAAAAATTAAATAACAATTAAATTTTTACCTTGAATCTCGAAACGAGACTATGGACACCAACAGATAACTCTGCTCTTGTTGTATATCCCAGGAACTGATGGACGAACAATTCTTCAATCAGGTCCACGAACAGAATTCGAATCCCTCTGATAAATTACACTAGAAAATCTATCAGAAGTTTCTACGAAGAGAATTAACGAATTTGATCCGTTAAACCAGACTGCAAATTCAAAATTCACAGGCTGGATTTTCTGTCAGAGAGAGGAAGGGGGCGGCGGCCACTATAGGTTTCAAAAACCCTAGTGTTCGAAATTATGAGCCTCTGTTGTGTAATTTCTGTACTGCAATAACTTGTTTATAATGTGGGCTGCTAACAGCTTAGGGCCCATTAGTCATAAGTTCAAGCCTGACAAGCAAAGCCCGCATGTTCAGAAATTAATATAAAATTCATCGTGACTCAGATTGATAAACCAATTTCACCAATGTGCACAGAAACCATTTCTGCATCTTTTAAAGTCAAGATAAATTTTCTGAATCCGAATTCAGTGGTTTTCAAAAATGCCCATCCCTATGTCATTTTAGGAAATCTTACTCTTCTACTCTGATATAAGAAGTCCTACTTCTTTGTTCATTAAATTTAACTCTTTAAATTTAACTATCTCAACGGGGATTAAAAATCCATTACTTGTGTGACTCTCAATGGTTCAGGGATACAGCTAGCCGTGGGCTCACAACTCCTTGTGACTCGGAACAACAATTTCCGACTTACCCATCGAATCATGGTAAGAGCGCCTAGCAACATCGCCCCATGATTCCCTAGGTATCACTGATAGTGCCTGCAAGAACCAATAGATTTTGGTTAGCGTACAGTACGGTCCCTTCATCCAAATATCCCGATAGAATCAACAACCATTGGTAAATCGAAAGTCGTTCGAGATTCGATAACTATGCAATGCATCTTGAAGATCAAATAGTGACATCGCATGTGCTACTAAGAAACCATTTCTTAAAACACATCATGTACTCTGGCCAGAGATTCGTCACACTAATATCTCCTCAGATTGCATAGGATATCCATACTAGCAAGTATGTGGTGAATCCATGACAACAAAGCATCGACTCCTATATGTGTCGTAACTGTACCCAATCCCGACACCTGATGACCTTAATAGAGTCGGTAAACGAGTCAAAGTACAGTACTAGCATATAGAGTCTCAATGATGTTTCAAGTAGTAAGGACTAATGGTGTACAACCAAAACCGCGGACTTTATCCACTCGATAAGTGATAACCACTTGGAAAGTCCGGATAGGGTAGTTCGATCATTCATCGTATGAATATCCATTTGCATGCTTTGAACATCTCTATGTTCCATACCAATGAAACGTGGTACTCGGCATCACAAATGCTAGTCTCAATCTCGAGCGATCCTTATCCTTATTAACGGACGGCTCAATCGACTAGGAACTATTTAGAATATACAGTGACTATAAGATGTGTTTCATGATAGCCATCCCCATGTGCCACCACATCTTACATACACTATAGTATATTCAAGGTCTTCATCTAAACATCTTATAGTATGTCACAACATAATAATATGATAAAAGATAAAGTAAACGCCATTATAAAAGTGTAAATTATATTAAACAAAAGATTGTTTATACATAGAGTCATCAAAGCCCTTAGCCACAAGTTGGCTCACCGGGCACCCACTCTTTCAATCTCCCACTTGCCCTAAAGCCAACTAGTCATACTACGCAGTCCCATTGCTTCGCGATGTTTGTCAAATAATAGTCCTGGCAAGGGCTTAGTAAGTGGATCAGCGATATTGTCTGCAGAGGCCACTCTCTCGACAGTGATGTCTCCTCTTTCCACTCCCGGATGATGTGGTATTTCCTCAGTACGTGTTTGGATCTTTGATGAGACCTTGGTTCCTTTGCCTGAGCAACGGCACCCGTGTTGTCACAGTACACCGGGACTGGACTGGACCAACAACTTCAGGAATAACGCCCAACTCTTGGACGAAATTCCTCATCCAAACGGCCTCTTTAGCAGCAGCTGATGCTGCAATGTATTCTGCCTCAGTGGTGGAATCCGCTGTGGTGTCCTGCTTGTAACTCTTCCAAGAGACAGCACCGCCATTGAGCATGAACACAAATCCAGAGGTTGACTTCGAGTCATCCACGTCACTTTGGAAGCTAGAGTCGGTATAGCCTTCCAATTTTAGTTCTCTTCCTCCATATACCATGAACATATTCTTAGTCCTTCGTAAGTACTTAAGAATGTCCTTCACGGCTTTCCAATGCATTTGACTGGGATTGGCTTGATATCTGCTCGTGACACTCAGAGCAAATGCTACATCCGGTCTAGTAGATATCATCCCATACATGATACTACCAATGGCTGACGCATATGGTACATGTGTCATTTTCTCTATCTCTTCATCAGTCTTGGGACACATAGACTTGGATAGAGAAACTCCATGACACATAGGTAGATGTCCTCTCTTGGACCCATCCATTGAAAACCTTTTCAATATGGTTTCGATGTAGGTAGCTTGAGTAAGTCCTATCATTCTCTTAGATCTATCTCTATAGATCTGTATCCCTAGAATATAGGATGCCTCACCCAAATCCTTCATCGAGAATCTACCTGATAACCATATCTTTGTTGACTACAACATCCCTACATCATTCCCAATGAGTAAGATGTCATCAACATAAAGTACTAAGAATGTCACAGCATCCTTAACTACTTTCTTGTACACGCACGATTCCTCCGGGTTCTTGATGAAACCAAAATCCTTTATTGTTTCATCAAATTTCTGGTTCCAACTTCTTGATGCTTGTTTGAGACCATAGATCGATCTCTGAAGCTTGCATACCTTATGCTCGCTTCCCATGGATGTGTATCCCTCAGGCTGCATCATATAGATCTCTTCCTTAATGTTTCCATTAAGAAATGCAGTCTTCACATCCATTTGCCATATCTCATAGTCATACCAAGCAGCTATGGCAATAAGGATTCTTATGGACTTGAACATTGCAACTGGTGAAAAGGTTTCATCATAGTCAACTCCTTGTCTTTGAGTATAACCTTTTGCCACCAATCGTGCCTTGTAGGTCAATACCTTACCATCAGACCCAAGTTTTCTCTTGTAGATCCATTTACACCCTATTGGAACAATTCCATCGGGAGGATCTACTAAAGTCCAAACTTGGTTTGTATGCATCGAATCTATTTTCGACTGCATAGCTTCAAGCCATAAATTTGAATCCGCATCAGAAATTGCTTCCTTGAAGTTTCTTGGATCACATCCAACGTCGGGTTCATTTTGATCCCCTTTAAGAAGAAGACCATATCGAATGGAGGTCTAGAAGTCCTCTAAGATCTTCTAGGTATAGGCGTGTCCATAAATGGTTCCTGAGGTGTAGGATCATTATTTTGTATCTTGGGTTCTTCTCGAATTTCTTCGAGTACCATCATCTCGCCTTTCTTATCCAATAAGAACTCCTTCTCCAAGAAGGTGGCATTCCTTGAAACAAACACTTTTGTTTCAGTAGGATGATAGAAATAATATCCGATTGAATTCTTCGGATACCCTACAAAATAACATAAGGTGGATCGACTATCCAACTTATCTCCCACTGTCTGCTTCACGTAAGCAGGACATCCCCAAATCCTCAAGTACAAATACTTAGGAGCTTTGCCATTCCATAACTCGTATGGTGTTTTATCCACTGCTTTGGTGTGGACGTTGTTCAACAACAATACCGCCATTTCAAGCGCGTAGCCCCAAAACGAAGGTGGAAGCTCAGTGAAGCTCATCATGGATCGAACCATGTCCAACAAAGTTCGATTACGACGCTCCGATACACCATTCAGCTGAGGTGTCATAGGAGGAGTCCACTGAGAGAGAATCCCATTCTCTTTCAGATAGTCTAAAAACTCGGTACTTAAGTATTCTCCACCTCGATCCGATCGAAGTGCTTTAATACTTTTACGTAGTTTGTTTTCTACTTCAGCCTTGAATTCTTTGAACTTTTCAAATGCTTCAGACTTATATTTCATTAAATATAAATACCCATACCTTGAATAATCATCAGTAAAGGTAATGAAGTAGGTGTGGCCAAATTGAGTACCAATTCTAAATGGACCACAAACATCTGTATGGATCAAATCCAACAGATTTTGACTACGCTCAGGTTTCCCCTTGAATGGAGATTTAGTCATTTTTCCTTTCAGGCAGGATTCACAAGTAGGTAGAGAGTTAATATCAGACATATCAAACATGCCCTCTCCCACTAGCTTGTTCATCCTCCTTGAGGAAATATGACCTAGCCTAGCATGCCAAAGGTTTGCCGGGTTTTGACTATCGATTTTCCTTTTGTTCGTTGTTACCGGTTTATCAACATAATTTATTGGAACGTCTTTTAATTTTAAGTTATATAGATCGTTTTCAAGTTGTCCATTTCCAATCAAACATTCATTCTTGTAAATATTGCAAATCCCATTCACAAAATTGCAAGAAAAACCATCTCTATCAAGCATAGAAACAGAAATAATGTTTTTAATCAAATCTGGAACAAATAAAACATCTCTCAAAAGTAACTTAAAATCGTTCTGTAAAATTAAATAAACGTCTCCCACAGCTTTGGCTTCAACTCTAGAACCATTTCCGAGCCTCAGCTGGGTCTTACCCATTCTAAGCTTGCGACTTCTTGTCATCACCTGCAAATCATTGCAAATATGAGATCCACATCCGGTATCCAATACCCAAGAAGTAGTATTAAGTGAAACATTTATTTCAATATAAAACATACCCTTCGCAGTTCGCAACTGCTCTAGATATTCCTTGCAGTTACGTTTCCAATGACCGGGTTTCTTGCAGTGATGGCAAACATCCTTGGACTTTTCCATGTTTGAAGCCTTTGTCTTGTTCTTCTTCTCGGGTCCGGTTTTCTTGGATGTGGCAGAACGTTTCTTACCCTTTGTACTTGGCCCCTTCTTAGCTGAAGAAGAGGAGCCTACCAAGAGAACTGGTTTATCCTTCTTTAAAGTGGCTTCATATGTTACAAGCATATTGACCATCTCTTCAAGGGAGGCCTCTATCTTGTTCATATTGAAATTCACCACAAAACCGTCAAACGATGAAGGAAGAGAGAGAAGTAATAAGTCCACATTGAGTTCATGCTCCAATACCAAATCAAGCGTTACCAACTTCTGTATGAGCCAAATCACTCGTACCCCATGATCACGGACCGAAGTCCCTTCACGCATGCGACACGTCATTAGCTCTTTTACAGTAGCGAACCTTTCAGCTCTCGATTGAGCCCCAAAAAGTTCCTTGAGTTGTACGTGAATGTCAGCAGCATTCACGGTATCCTCAAATCGCCTCTGGAGTTCATCAGACATCGAAGCTTGCATATAGCATTTGGCCTTGATATCATGGTCCCACCATATATCAAGTTTGGCCAACTCTTTCGGACTTATATCAGCTGGTGCTTCCTTCGGAGGAGATTTTTCTAACACGTAGAGCATCTTATCCGAGGTCAAGACAATCTTCGACTTACGGAACCATTCCGTATAGTTTGCGCCAGTCAGTTTATTTTGTTCGAGAATAGAGAATAGTGGATTGCGCGAATTCATCTTAATGAAATACTGAAAAGAAACAGACAATAATCAGTGATTGTTTAATTAATTTACTAAGACATAAAATAGGCGAAATTTATTTTATGAATCTCACTCCCACTATTTTAACGATTTCACTACCCTCTAGTGAAAACGGGAAACTGTTTTCCTTAGTGGGAACATGGAGTCCAATTGACAAACTATGGTAGAGACCAATTGCTTCCAAAGCAACCTCCACGTTTTTACCTCATGTCCAATAAGGGCCCAATAATATGACGCCGTTTATTGTGACACGTCAAGATGACCCATCAATATTAAGTTGTGATGGACGGTCGCCATGTGGATCCCCCAATAATATGAGCCGATCCCATGGGAGTTCCACCCAACTTACATCATGTGTCGATCCAATGTACAGCTTTCCGACGAACGGGCCCCCCCAATAATATGAGCCGGACCGTATCCGCGGGTAACATCTCATACATTGATCGTTGATGGAAGGTAGGAACATTTAAACAATATTTAAATTTCCTTTATTTATCTTGATATCAATTTTAAATCATATTTAAAATGAGGGATTTTAATTTTGAAAATTTGTCTCATCATTTAAAATTTGTATGCTTGCGGGATTCATACAATTTAGTCTAAACATGCATACAACGATAATATCATATATTATATAGGATGATCGATTCCATTTCTAATCGACCCGTGGTTGCCAATCACGAGTCTAAGTCCAATCCTAGGTAATATGCAAGTATGCAATGCAATCCTATTACATTGAGCTTCCAATTTATATTTCTTCAGTCTTTATTGTCTGTTGGGCCTACCTTTGTCTTCAAATCTTCATCTCCCACTAAGTCTAATGTATTTACAATAAATAACTATGACAAGTAAGGGATACATTTTAAGGGGTGGGAACGGGCCATAAACCAGGCCCACTTTTATTACATATGACAATTCATATTGGGCCATAAACGAGGCCCATTAATAAATCCAACAACAATAAAAACAAATGTAAATTCCCTAACATACACCTACAAAATTGGTCATGGCAATCGATCATCCTTATCCAATAATATTTAATTCAAAATTAATTTATTGGATAACATGCAATGGCAATTAAATTTAAAAAGGATAAAATCATATTCCATATATAAAATCTTATTTTACATACAAAATCATATTTTATCTTTTTATCAAATAAAATCATATTTTACATATAAAATCCAATTTTATACATAAAATCATATTTTACTCAATATTTCCATAAGATCATATCTTATCATCAATTGTACCAAAAATAATTAATTTCATAAAATCTGATTTAACGGATAAAATCTATAAATTTTCCAAAAATTCAAATTTATCCAAAAATCAATTTTAAAATTTTCGGACTCGAACAATTCGATCCGACGCCTCGTGGACCAATCAAAAACAATTTTCGATCGGACCAAAAATAGAATTTTAACATATTAAAATTTTAATTAAAAAATTAATTTTCCCGGGCCGCTCGGGACGATCCCGGGCAGCCCGTGCCCCAAAAGGGGCTCGGACCGGGCAGCGACCATCGCTGCCCCGGGTTTGCCCATTAATTTTTAAATTTTTAAAATCTTTTGTTTCAAAAACCAAGGCTTAAAAATTCTTGTACAATTGATTAATTTAATCGCTTGATCTGAGCAACCTGGCTCTGATACCACTGTTGGAAAACGGTGTTCAGATCAATCAGAATTGATACCTGGTACAGCGGAAGTTTTAAAATTTTATATGGAACGATTCCATATCATGGGTATCAAAACTTTACGATTAAATTGTGTGTGTAAAAATTAAATAAAAATTAAATTTTTACCTTGAATCTCGAAACGAGATTATGGACACCAACAAATAACTCTGCTCTTGTTGTATATCCCAGGAACTGATGGACGAACAATTCTTCAATCAGGTCCACGAACAGAATTCGAATCCCTCTGATAGATTGCACTAGAAAATCTATCAGAAGTTTCTACGAAGAGAATTAACGAATTTGATCCGTTAAACCAGACTGCAAATTCAAAATTCACAGGCTGGATTTTCTATCAGAGAGAGGAAGGGGCGGCGGCCACTATAGGTTTCAAAAACCCTAGTGTTCGAAATTATGAGCCTCTGTTGTGTAATTTCTGTACTGCAATAACTTATTTATAATGTGGGATGCTAACAGCTTAGGGCCCATTAGTCATAAGTTCAAGCCTGACAAGCAAAGCCCGCATGTTCAGAAATTAATATAAAATTCATCGTGACTCAGATTGATAAACCAATTTCACCAATGTGCACATAAACCATTTCTGCATCTTTTAAAGTCAAGATAAATTTTTTGAATCCGAATTCAGTGGTTTCCAAAAATGCCCATCCCTATGTCATTTTAGGAAATCTTACTCTTCTACTCTGATATAAGAAGTCCTACTTCTTTGTTCATTAAATTTAACTCTTTAAATTTAACTATCTCAACGGGGATTAAAAATCCATTACTTGTGTGACCCTCAATGGTTCAGGGATACAGCTAGCCGTGGGCTCACAACTCCTTGTGACTCGCAACAACAATTTCCGACTTGCCCATCGAATCATGGTAAGAGCGCCTAGAAACATCGCCCCATGATTCCCTAGGTATAACTGATAGTGCCTGCAAGAACCAATAGATTTTGGTTAGCGTACAGTACGATCCCTTCATCCAAATATCCCGATCGAATCAACAACCATTGGTAAATCGAGAGTCGTTCGAGATTCGATAACTATGCAATGCATCTTGAAGATCAAATAGTGACATCGCATGTGCTACTAAGAAACCATTCTTTAAAACACATCATGTACTCTGGCCAGAGATTCGTCACACTAATATCTCCTCAGATTGCATAGGATATCCATACTAGCAAGTATGTGGTGAATCCTTGACAACAAAGCATCGACTCCTATATGTGTCGTAACTGTACCCAATCCCGACACCTGATGACCCCAATAGAGTCGGTAAACGAGTCAAAGTACAGTACTAGCATATAGAGTCTCAATGATGTTTCAAGTAGTAAGGACTAATGGTGTACAACCAAAACCGCGGAATTTATCCACTTGATAAGTGATAACCACTTGGAAAGTCCGGATAGGGTAGTTCGATCATTCATCGTATGAATATCCATTTGCATGCTTTGAACATCTCTATGTTCCATACCAATGAAACGTGGTACTCGGCATCGCAAATGCTAGTCTCAATCTCGAGCGATCCTTATCCTTATTAATGGACGGCTCAATCGACTAGAAACTGTTTAGAATATATAGTGACTATAAGATGTGTTTCATGATAGCCATCCCCATGTGCCACCACATCTTACATACACTATAGTATATTCAAGGTCTTCATCTAAACATCTTATAGTATGTCACAACATAATAATATGATAAAAAATAAAGTAAACGCCATTATAAAAGTGTAAATTATATTAAACAAAAGATTGTTTATACATAGAGTCATCAAAGCCCTTAGCCACAAGTTGGCTCACCGGGTACCCACTCTTTCATGAATATCATCAATGAAGATAATAACAAACTCAACAAAATAACGCTGAAAGATACGGTTCATCAAACCCATAAAAACCGCTGGAGCATTAGTCAAACCGAACAACATGATTATAAACTAGAAATGACCATACCTCGTTCTGAATGCGGTCTTAGGAACATCTTCCTCACGCACTCTCAGCTGATGATATCCTGACCTCATATCAATATTCGAATAGAGAGAAGAACCTTGCAGTTGATAAAAAAGGTCATCTATTCGGGGTAAAGGATACCTGTTCTTTACCGTCGCTTGATTCAGTTGACGGTAATCAATACAGAGCCGCATAGAACCATCCTTCTTCCGAACAAACAAAACAGGAGCACCCTAAGGCGACACACTAGGTCGGATGTATCCCTTGGCAATCAAATCCTCAAGCTGTTCTTTCAATTCTCTCAATTTGATCGGTGCCATACGATAAGGAGCTTTGGAAATAGGTTGAGTACCTGACACTAAATCAATGCTGAATTTGATCTCTCGAATAGATGGCAATCTAGGATTATCATCTGGAAAGACGTCAGCAAAATCTCTAACCACTGGTATATCAACCAATTCTGGCTATATTTCAGTACATCAACTGCATAAACCAAGAATTTTTCTGCACCTCTTTGTAACAAACGAGTCATCGATAACATGTAAATCAAAGGAATTCTAGATCGAGAACCCTTACCAAAGAATTTCCACTCGTCTGCCATTTCAGGTCTGATTCTGACAACCTTCTGAAAACGGTTTCCCTGTGCTTGGTTAAAGAATCTATACCAACAATACAGTCAAAATTTCACAGCCCAAGTACAATACAGTAGAATTCTAACAAATTTTCCTTGAAACAAAGTTCACAGTTTCTGACTAATCTGACAGAAACAATTCCTCCACCCAAAGGTGAAGTAACAGCTACTACAATAGGCAAAATCTTAGTAGGCAAAGCATGCATCAACACAAATTTTTTAGAGATAAAGGAATGAGAAGAGCCTGTATCTATCAATACATGAGAAAAATAACCGAAAATCGAATAGTTACCTGTTATAGTATCGTCAGGTGCTGTCTGAGCCTGATCCTGTGTCAGAGCAACGACTCGTGCCTGCTGTCTCAGAGGCTAGTTCGCACTTGGGTTACCTCCTTGTCTGTTCTGCTGCTGAGGCTGGAAGGAGTGAACCGCGGAATTCTGCCTCTCAGGCTGAGCTGCAGGTCTAGAAGAACTCCTACTCTGAGCTCGATCTTTACCTCACTGAGGACACACTTTAGCAAAGTGTCCTAGCTGCTGACATATATTGCAGTTCCCAAAGACTCCTCCACACTGATCTTGGGAGTTTCTACCCCCACACTTGTTTCAAAACAAAGATGAAGATCCAGAACTCTGTCATGAACCAAATTTCTTGGAGCCACTGGAGCTAAAAGAACTGTTCCCCTGCTTTTTGAATTGTTTACCTTTGGCTGTGAAATGATCCTTTCTGTTACCCCCATTGCTTCCTCCTTCATACCTCTGTGGTTGGTTCTGATACTGCGATGACTGATTCTGACACTGAGACGGTTGGTTCTGAGACTTTCTCTGCTGCTGAGGTACCATCTGATTTTCTCTCTGTCTCCACAAACTTGCTTCAGCTCCCTTTGCATGATTCATGGCATCCGCAAAGTTTTCGGGCCTAGAAGTGTTTACCAACGTGAAGATGTCGGGGTTCAAGCCGTTGATGAATTGATCGGATTTTGCTTCTTCATTGTTGGCAATGTGCGGAGAAAATCTCAACAAACTATCAAACTTGGCTACATAATCCTCGATGTTCAAGTTTTCTTGCCTCAGATTAGCAAACTCGGCTCCCTTATCCTTTCGGTACGAAATAGGGAAACACCGCTTATAAAACTTAGATTTGAAAAGAGTCCAAGTAATGACTGTACCTTGATTCTCCATGGCTCTCTTCGTTGTGATCCACCAGTTCTTAGAAAGACCATGAATCTGATGAATGAATAACCTAGTTTGGCGGTCGTCTGAATAATCAAGGGAATCGAACAACTGATCAATGTCGTCCAACCAGCTCTCAAAGTCAACAGGATTCTCTGTACCCAGTAACAAAGGCGGGTTAAATGACTGAAACCTATTCAACAAGGTTTCCATAAGCGTCGTTGTGGCATCCATCTCATCAGTTTCAGTACTAGCTTGCTCATTCGGAGGAGTAACTGGTGGTGGGTTTCTGTTAATAACTCGAAGAGGACCCATCTGATAATCAAAGGTTAGGACACGAGATATCTCAATTGCTACAAATCGATGCCCTTTCAACCTCTCAGAATTTCGGATACCAGTCGATAAACAAAAACAATTATATCTCAAGTAGATCATGCTTTATAAATTTAAATCACATAATCATGTAATTCAAATAATTCTCAAATAATAAAGCATTCTCGCATGGAATTAATTAATCAAATAAATAACTCAATCACATGCGAGGAGCCAATACACGAGGACTCGATCTACCCCGCTCACTTCTAGTTCAACCAAGAACTTATCGCTTTGATACCACTTAATGTGAGACCTCGGTTCTAAACATCAAATCTCAGACTAAACAATAATAAAGCATACAAGATCCAAGATTAAAAGCAATAATTTATTTTTGAAAAGTGCCTCGCTCGACCGGTAAGATTCAACCGATCGAGCGATCAAGAATTTGCAAACTTACTATCCGAAAGAATCTAGCACCGCTCGATCGGTAAGATTCAACCGATCGAGCGGACAAATTTACTGCAAAACAGAAACATGGCCAAAAGTCCATCGCTCGATCGGTCAAACTCTACCGATCGAGCGATGACAACACAGGGCTATAAATACAGCAGAAAAATCTTGCCAAAACTCAAGTCCAATACATTCAATGCATAACAAGGTTCATAATACATGCAACGACGACATACAACTTCAATACTCGCAAAGTCGATACAACATAAACAACGAAGTTCAAGATCTAAACATGTTCCAATATAAACTAGATAGACATGCTGATACGACTTCTAAACCAAGTCCCACTTCTATCCTCACTCTTGACGCTAACCAGGTCTTCGATGACTTGATCTTGCCCCATTTGTTGCCAAGTACACATACAAAACAAATCAACATGCGGATAACTCTGGTGAGAATGATATTCCCATTAAAAGCAACATAACATGCAAACAAGTAATATAACAACAACATGCTTTCAAGACAACAACATATTCAATGTTAATATGAATGAGATGCATGTATTTAAAATCGGGATATCAACTCTGATAAACAAGGGATTGCTGTTATGCTTTTGGGATCCCAAGGATGAGATCACGTAACGACTCACCGACTCTCCCAATCGAGGTGGTGCCACATATCCCAATCCCCTAGACTTTGGTGCGACCATAAGGAGTATGCTGACGCTAGATGAACTTCTACAACCCAGACCACTCGCAGTATAGCCCCCAAAATGTCTAAAACAAAAGGGCAGTTCTGCCTGCTGAAATCAAAGGTTTGGCTCAAGATGAATGCATAAAAAAAACATAAAGCATCAAGCCATATGACAAAATCCCAATCAACAAAATACAAGTCCCACATTCTAGAACAAGTATTGATGCAAGTATGTGATTTAAGGGGAAATCAAGAACCAAATGTCTCGAGTGTGCTATCCCGCTAAAATGATGACTCATTGTACCTTTCGATACGTGTAACGCCCCGTTTTTATCTTAAATGAGTTTATTTGAGTTAATCAGAGATTACAAATTTCACGAGACGACTTGATTTTGATCAGGGTCCTTTTTGCAAAAATTGGATTTTTCAAGGACTAAAATGCAAATTGTGGATTTTATATATTATATACACTTAGATTTATAGTTGAAAAGTCTTCTTCTTCCTTCTCCAAACCGTGAGCTCCATTAGAACGCTTCCAAGCTTTTCCCAAGCTTCCAGATTTCAGTCCGAGCTCGATCCGGCCGTTGGAATTTATTTCTGAAGGCAGATTAGCGATCACTGCAGTGAGAGCTCCGTTATATCGTAAGTTTTTCTACGATTGGATACATTCTAGTTTTTGGATGTTGTTAGAATCGTTCTAGATTCGAGTATGTTGTTCTAGATAGAGTTCTGATCGTTTATTATCTGTCGGTTTTGAATTAGAGCGACGTTCGGATTTGTTATGATTTTTGGAAGCCATTTTCGAAAATGTGGATTTTGAGATTGATGGGTTTGCTTTGTTATTGTTGTTTTGGGCATTGATATGAGGTTATATCGGTATTGAACTGCTGTCTGCATTTCCGGTTTGTTCAGTTTATAGCCGTTATGCCGTCCGTTTGAGTTTTGGGGTTTCCGAATCGTTTTTGTGTTGATTGAAGCCTTGGCTTGTGAGTGATCATGGTTGTTGATCAATTCTTGTATTTGTACAGATTCGTTGGAGTTTGTCGAGCCCTATGTTAGCAGCATTGTTCGTCGAGAGTTGGACGAAGAACGGTAAAGAGATTTCCTTGAACCGTTGTTTGTTGTTTAGGTTGTATAGTTGTTGATACAATCTTTTGTTGTAGCTTGACCGGAGTTGGATCTACGACATTGAAAGGTAAAAGCAGTCATCGTAGCGGGATAGCATACTCGGGACAGTTGGTTCTCGAGTTTCCCTTTTCAAATCACTTATTGCATCTACACTTGTTCTAGCATGAGGAACTTGTGTCTTGTTGATTGATTTTGCTTTTGACTATGTGGCTTATGTTTTATGTTTCTGTTATGCATTCATCTTGAGCCTACTTTGATTCAGCGGGCAAAATCGCCCTTTTTGTTTGGACGTTTGGGAACTATGATTGAGTGGCCTAGGTCGTAGTCGTATCGCCTAGTGCTAGCATACTCATTATGGTTGCTCAAAGTCTAAAGGAGTGAGATATGTGGCATCACCTCGATTGGGAGAGTCTGTGAGTCGTCACATGATCTCATCCTCGGGATCCAAAAAGCACAGCAGCAATCCTTCATTTATCAGATTTGATATCCCGGTTTAAAGACATGCATTTCATTACGTTGCTATTGATGGTGTTGTTGTCTTGAAAGCATGTTTATTGTTGTATTACTTGATATGTTGCTTTTACTGGGATTATCATTCTCACCAGTTTATCCGGCTATTTCTTTGTTTTGTATGTGTACTTGGCAACAGGAAGGGCATGATCAAGTCAGCATAGACCTGGTTAGCGTCCAGAGCAAGAGATAGAAGTGAGACTCGTTTAGAAGTCGAATCAGCATGTCAACCTAGTTATGTTTTGCGAACATGTTTAGTCATTCGAACTTCTCATATTTGTTTTGTAAGCAAAAATCGATGTAGTTACTACCGTATTGAATGTTTCTCTTCCCTAAACCTTACTTGTATTGTTATTGGCATGTCAAATACTTTTAATGCAAGTGTTTAGGTTTTGATTGAGTTTATTTCAGTGCCTTAACTCTTCTGGGCGAGAGGACGGTGCGGGCGCGCGGTTGTTGGTGCGGGCACGCGGCCTCTTTGTGAGGTATGGGAGCGGGCGCTCTTACTTAGAGCGCGGGCGTGCTGGTCTTTGCGCAGAATCGGCGCGGGCGCGCTGGTTTTAGCGGAGCTTAGGCGCGGGCGCGCTGATGTCAGAGCGGGCGTGCGAGCCTGCTTTAAAAAAAAAATAATTGGTTGTTTGTCCGAGTTTAGTTGATTAAAAATGAGGTCTCACATTAAGTGGTATCAAAGCGATAAGATTCTTGGTTGAACTAGAGTGAGCGGGTAGATCGAGTCTGTGTGTATTGGCTTCTCGCATGTGTTTGAATTATTTTAACTGTATACTTAATTCCATGCGAGCATGCTTTATTGTTGAGAATTATTTGAATTACATGGTTATGTGATTTACTTTTATCAAGCATGATCTACTTGAGATATAACTGCTTATGTTATCGACTGGTATCCGGTATTCCAAGCGGTTGTAAGGGCACTGATTGTAGCGATTGAGATATCTCGTGTCCTAACCTTTGATTATCAGATGGGTCCTCGTCGAGTGATAAACAGAAACATACCGCCAGTTATCCCTACAACTGAGCAAGCTAGTACTGAAACGGTTGAGAAGGATGCTACAGCGACGCCTATGGAAACCTTGCTGAAGAGGTTTCAGTCGTTCAATCCGCCATTGTTGTTGGGTTTAGAAAATCCAGTTGACTGTGAGAGTTGGTTGGATGATATTGATTAGCTGTTCGATTCCATTGATTACACAGATGACCGCAGAATCAGGTTAGTCATTCATCAGCTACGTGGGGTTGCTAAGAGCTGGTGGATCATGACAAAGAAAGCAATGGAGAGTAGAGGTACGGAAGTTACTTGGACTCTTTTTAAATCTGAATTTTATAAGAGGTTTTTCCCTATCTCGTATCGCAAAGATAAGGGAGCAGAGTTTGCCAATCTGAGGCAAGGGAATCTGAATATTGAAGAGTACGTGGCTAAGTTTGATAGTCTGTTGCGTTTTGCACCGCTAATTGTCGGAGATGAAGAAGCTAAGGCAAATCAGTTCATCAATGGTTTGAACTCCGTTGTCTTCACGTTGGTAAACACCAACATGTAAGAGTGGGTGCCCAGTGAGCCAACTGTGTGGCTATGGGCTTTGATGACTCTTTGTATAAACAATCTTTTGTTTAATATTATTTACACTTTTATTAATGGCAATGACTTTATATTACTTCATATTGTTATATTGTGATATACTATTGTTGTTTTGATAAAGACCTTGAATATACTATAGTGTATGTAAGATGTGGTAGAACATGGGGATGTCTATCATGAAATACATCTTATAGTCACTGTATATTCTAAAACCGTTCCTAGTCGATTGAGCCGTCCGATAATAAGGATAAGGATCGCTCGAGTTTGAGACTAGCATTTGCGATGCGGAGTACCACGTTTCATTGGTAGGGAACATGGAGATGTTCGAAGCATGCAAATGGATATTCATAGGATGAATAATCGAACTACCCTATCTGGACTTTCCAAGTGGTTATCACTTATCGAGTGGATAAAGTCCGCGGTTTTGGTTGTACACCATTAGTCCTTACGACTTGAAACATCATGGAGACTCTATATGCTAGTGCTGTGCTTTGACTCGTTTACCGACTCTATGGGGGTCATCAGGTGTCGAGATTGGGTACAGTCACGACACATATAGGAGTCAATGCATTGTTGTCAAGGATTCACCACATACTTGCGAGTGTGGATATCCTATGCGATCTGAGGAGATATTAGTGTGACAAATCTCTGGCCAGAGTACTTGATGTGATTTAAGAAATGGTTTCTTAGTAGCACATGCGATGTCACTAATTTGATCTTCAAGATGTATTGCATAGTTGTCGAATCTTGAGCGACTCTCGATATACCAATGGTTGTTGATTCGATCGGGATATATGGATGAAGGGGACCGTACTGTACGCTAACCAAAATCTACTGGTTCTTGTAGGCACTATCAGTGATACCTAGGGAATCATGGGGCGATGTTGCTAGGCGCTTTACCTTGATTCGTTGGGCAAGTCGGAAAGTGTTGTTCCGAGTCACAAGGAGTTGTGAGCCATGGCTAGCTGTATCCCTGAACCATTGAGGGTCACACAGTGTAATGGAGTTTTAATCCCCGTTGAGATAGTTAAATTTAAGAGTTAAATTTAATGAACTAAGGAGTTGGACTTCTTAAATAAGAGTAAGGGAGTAGGATTTCCTAAAATGACATAGGGATGGACATTTTTGGAAACCACTGAATTCGGATTCAGGAAAATTTATTTTGACTTTAAAATGTGCAGAAATGGTTTCTGTGCACATTGGTGAAATTGGTTCATCAATCGGAGTCACGATGAATTTTATATTAATTTCTGAACGTGCGGGCTTTGCTTGTCGGGCCCTAGCTTATGACTAATGGGCCCTAAGGTGTTAGTGGCCTGCATTATAAATAAGTTATTGCAGTACAGAAATTACACACAACAGGTCATTATTTTGAGAGACAAAATTTTCGAACCCTAGCTCTCTCTCTAATATTTTCGGCCGCCCCCCTTTTGCTCTGTCCGAGAAATTTCGGTCTGTGATTTTGAATCGCAGTCAGGAATAACGAATCAGATTCGTTTAATCTCTTCGCAGAAAACTTCTGATTTTATTTGTAAAATTGGATTTTATAGATAAAATATGATTTTATTTGATATAGAGATAAAATATGATTTTATATGTAAAATGAGATTTTATATATAAAATATGATTTTATCTTGTTTAAATTTGAATTGCCACTGCATGTTATCCAATAAATTAATTTTGAATTAAATGTTATTGGATAAGGATGATCGATTGCCATGACCAATTTTGTAGGTGTATGTTAGGAATTTACATTTTGTTTTTATTGTTGTTGGTTTTATTAATGGGCCTGGTTTATGGCCCGATATGAATGTCATATGTAATAAAAGTGGGCTTGGTTTATAGCCCGTTCCCACCCCTAAAAATGTATCCCTACTTGTCATTGTTATTTATTGTAAATACATTAGATTTAGTGGGAGATCAAGATTTGAAGACGGTGGGCCCAGCAGACAATAAAGACTGAAGAAATGTAAATTGGAAGCACATGTAATAGGATTGCATTGCATACTGCATATTACCTAGGATTGGACTAAGACCCGTGATTGGCAACCACGGGTCAATTAGAAATGGAATCGATCATCCTATATAATATTTGATATTATGATTGTATGCATGTTTAGACATAAATTGCGTGAATCGGCAAGCATGCAATAAAATGAATATGATGAGACAAATATTTTTATAATTAAAAATCCCTCATTTTAAATATGATTTAAAATTTATATCAAGATAAATAAAGGAAATTTAAATTTGTTTAAATGTTCCCACCTTCCATCAACGGTCAATGTATGTGACGCTACCCGCGGATACGGTCCGGCTCATATTATTGGGGGGGCCCGTCCGTCGGAAAGCTGTACATTGGATCGACAAATGTTGTAAGTTGGGTGGAACTCCCATGGGATCGGCTCATATTATTGGGGGATCCACATGGCGACCTTCCATCAACTTAATATTGATGGGTCATCTTGACATGTCACTTTAAACGGCGTCATATTATTGGGCCCTTATTGGACATGAGGTAAACACATGGGGTTGCTTTGGAAGCAATTGGGCTCTACCTTTTGAGAATTATGGTTGGCTGATATTATTCGGGACCATAAGTTTGTCAATTGGACTCCATGTTCTCACTAAGGAAAAAGTTTCCCGTTTTCACTAGAGGGTGGTGAAATCGTTAAAATAGTGGGAGTGAGATTCATAAAATTAAATTCGCCTATTTTATGTCTTAGTAAATTTTTAAACAATCATTGATATATGTCTGTTTTTCTTTTCAGTATTTCATACAATGAATTCGCGAAATCCATTATTCTCGATCCTCGAACAAAACAAGTTGACTGGCGCCAACTATACGGAATGGTTCCGGAAGTTGAAGATTGTCTTAACTTCGGAGAAAATGCTCTACGTGTTAGAGAAAGCACCTCCGAAGGAAGCACCAGCTGACATAAGTCCGGAGGAATTGGCCAAACTTGATGCATGGTGTGACCATGACATCAAGACCAAATGCTATATGCAAGCCTCGATGTCTGATGAACTCCAGAGGCGATTTGAGGACACGGTGAATGCTGCTGACATTCACACGCAACTCAAGGAACTTTTTGGGGCTCAGTCGAGGGCTGAAAGGTTCGCTACTGTTAAGGAGTTGATGACGTGCCGCATGGGTTGAAGGGACTTCGGTCCGTGATCATGGGGTACGAGTGATTTGGCTCATACAGAAGTTGGCGACCCTAGATTTGGTGTTGGAGCATGAACTCAATGTGGATTTATTGCTTCTGTCTCTTCCTTCTTCATTTGATGGATTTGTGATAAATTTTAATATGAACAAGATAGAGGCCACCCTTGAAGAGATGGTCAATATGCTCGTTACATATGAATCCACACTTAAGAAGGATAAGCCAGCTTTCTTGGTGGGCTCCTCATCTTCTGCGAAGAAGGGGCCAAGTATGAAGGGCAAGAAACGTTCTACCCACCCAAAAAGTTGAGCCCGAGAAGAAGCAAAAGACAAAGGCTTCAAACAATGGAAAATCCAAGGATGTTTGCCATTACTGCAAGAAGCCGGGTCATTGGAAGCGCAACTGCAAGGAATATCTTGAGCAGTTGGGAACTGCAAAGGGTATGTTCTATATTGAAATAAACATGTCACTTAATACAACTTCTTGGGTATTGGATACCGGATGTGGATCTCACATTTGCAATGATTTGCAGGTGATGACAAGAAGTCGCAGGCTTAGAATGGGTGAGACCAGCTGAGGCTCGGGAATGGTTCCAGAGTTGAAGCTACGGCCATTGGAGATGTTTGTTTGACTTTGCAGAACGGTTTTAAATTATTGTTAAGAGATGTTTTATTTGTGCCAGATTTAATTAAAAACATTATTTCTATTTCTATGCTTGATAGAGATGGTTATTCTTGCAATTTTGTGAATGGGATTTGCAATATTTACAAGAATGAATGTTTAATTGGAAATGGACAACTTGAAAACGATCTATACAACTTAAAACTAAAAGACGTTCCAGTGAATTATGTTGATAAACCGGCGACAACAAACAAAAGGAAAATCGATAGTCAAAACCCGGCAAACCTTTGGCATGCTAGGCTAGGTCATATTTCCTCAAGGAGGATGAACAAGCTAGTGGGAGAGGGCATGTTTGATATGTCTGATATTAATTCTCTACCTACTTGTGAATCCTGCCTAAAAGGAAAAATGACAATCTCCTTTTAAGGGGAAACCTGAGCGTAGTCAGAATCTGTTGGATTTGATCCACACAGATGTTTGTGGTCCATTTAGAGTAGGGACTCAACATGGCCACACCTACTTCATTACCTTTACTGATGATTATTCAAGGTATGGGTATTTATATTTAATGAAATATAAGTCTGAAGCATTTGAAAAGTTCAAAGAATTCAGGGCTGAAGTAGAAAACAAGTTAGGTAAAAGTATTAAAGCACTTCGATCGGATCGAGGTGGAGAATACTTGAGTACGAGTTTTGGACTATCTGAAAGAGAATGGGATTCTCTCTCAGTGGACTCCTCCTATGACACCACAGCTTAATGGTGTATCGGAGCGTCGTAATCGAACCTTGTTGGACATGGTTCGATCTATGATGAGCTTCACTGAGCTTCCACCTTCGTTTTGGGGCTATGCGCTTGAAACGGCGGTATTGTTGTTGAACAACGTCCACACTAAAGCAGTGGACAAAACACCATACGAGTTATGGAATGGCAAAGCTCCTAAGTATTCGTACTTGAGGATTTGGGGATGTCCTGCTTACGTGAAGCGGACAGTGGGAGATAAGTTGGATAGTCGATCCAGCTTATGTTATTTTGTAGGGTATCCGAAGAATTCAATCGGATATTATTTCTATTATCCTGCTGAAACAAAGGTGTTTGTTTCTAGGAATGCCACCTTCTTGGAGAAGGAGTTCTTATTGGATAAGAAAGGCGAGATGATGGAACTCGAAGAAGTTCGAGAAGAACCCGAAATACAAAATAACGATCCTACACCTCAGGAACCATTGCTGGACACGCCTGCACCTAGAAGATCCGAAAGGACTTCTAGACCTCCAGTTCGATATGGTCTTCTTCTTGAAGGGGATCAAGATGAACCCGACATTGGATGTGATCCAAGAAACTTCAAGGAAGCAATTTTGATGCGGATTCGAATTTATGGCTTGAAGCTATGCAGTCAGAATTGGATTCGATGCATACAAACCAAGTTTGGTCTTTAGTAGATCCTCCCGATGGAATTGTTCCGATAGGGTGCAAATGGATCTACAAAAGAAAGCTTGGGCCTGATGGTAAGGTATTGACCTACAAGGCGCGATTGGTGGCTAAAGGTTATACTCAAAGGCAAGGAGTTGACTATGACGAAACCTTTTCACCAGTTGCAATGTTCAAGTCCATAAGAATCCTAATTGCCATAGTTGCATGGTATGACTATGAGATATGGCAAATGGATGTGAAGACTGCTTTTCTTAATGGAGACATTAAGGAGGAAATCTATATGAAGCAGCCTGAGGGGTACACATCCATGGGAAGCGAGCATAAGGTATGCAAGCTTCAGAGATCAATTTATGGTCTAAAACAAGCATCAAGAAGTTGGAACCAGAAATTTGATGAAACAATAAAAGATTTTGGTTTCATCAAGAACCCGGAGGAACCTTGCGTGTACAAGAAAGTAGTTAAGGATGCGGTGACATTCTTAGTACTTTATGTTGATGACATCCTACTCATTGGGAATGATGTAGGGATGTTGCAGTCAACAAAGATATGGTTATCAGGTAGATTTTCGATGAAGGATTTGGGAGAGGCATCCTACATTCTTGGGATACAGATCTATAGAGATAGGTCTAAGAGAATGATAGGACTCACTCAATCAACCTACATCGATACCATATTGAAACGGTTTTCAATGGATGGGTCCAAAAGAGGACATCTACCCATGTGTCATGGAGTTTCTCTATCCAAGTCTATGTGTCCCAAGACTGATGCAGAGATAGAGAATATGACACATGTACCATATGCGTCAGCTATAGGTAGTATCATGTATGGGATGATATCTACCAGACCGGATGTAGCATTTGCTCTGAGTGTCACGAGCAGATATCAGTCTAATCCTGGTCAAATGCATTGGAAAGCCGTGAAGGACATTCTTAAGTACTTGCGAAGGACTAAGAATATGTTCATGGTGTATGGAGGACGAGATCTCAAATTGGAAGGCTATACCGACTCTAGCTTCCAAAGTGATGTGGATGACTCGAAGTCAACCTCTGGATTTGTGTTCATGCTCAATGGCGGTGCTGTCTCTTGGAAGAGTTCCAAGCAGGACACCACAGCGGATTCCACCACTGAGGCTGAATACATTGCAGCATCAGCTGCTGCTAAAGAGGCCGTTTGGATGAGGAAGTTCGTCCAAGAGTTGGGCGTTATTCCTGAATTTGTTGGTCCAGTCCCGGTGTACTGTGACAACACGGGTGCCGTTGCTCAAGCAAAGGAACCAAGGTCTCATCAAAGATCCAAACACGTACTGAGGAAATACCACATAATCCGGGAGATTGTGGAAAGAGGAGACATCATTGTCGAACGAGTGGCCTCTGCAGACAATATCGCTGATCCGCTTACTAAGCCCTTGCCAGGACCATTGTTTGACAAACATCGCGAAGCAATGGGTCTACGTAGTATGACTAGTTGGCTATAGGGCAAGTGGGAGATTGTAAGAGTGGGTGCCCAGTGAGCCAACTGTGTGGCTATGGGCTTTGATGACTCTTTGTATAAACAATCTTTTGTTTAATATTATTTACACTTTTATTAATGGCAATGACTTTATATTACTTCATATTGTTATATTGTGATATACTATTGTTGTTTTGATAAAGACCTTGAATATACTATAGTGTATGTAAGATGTGGTAGAACATGGGGATGTCTATCATGAAATACATCTTATAGTCACTGTATATTCTAAAACCGTTCCTAGTCGATTGAGCCGTCCGATAATAAGGATAAGGATCGCTCGAGTTTGAGACTAGCATTTGCGATGCGGAGTACCACGTTTCATTGGTAGGGAACATGGAGATGTTCGAAGCATGCAAATGGATATTCATAGGATGAATAATCGAACTACCCTATCCGGACTTTCCAAGTGGTTATCACTTATCGAGTGGATAAAGTCCGCGGTTTTGGTTGTACACCATTAGTCCTTACGACTTGAAACATCATGGAGACTCTATATGCTAGTGCTGTGCTTTGACTCGTTTACCGACTCTATGGGGGTCATCAGGTGTCGAGATTGGGTACAGTCACGACACATATAGGAGTCAATGCATTGTTGTCAAGGATTCACCACATACTTGCGAGTGTGGATATCCTATGCGATCTGAGGAGATATTAGTGTGACAAATCTCTGGCCAGAGTACTTGATGTGATTTAAGAAATGGTTTCTTAGTAGCACATGCGATGTCACTAATTTGATCTTCAAGATGTATTGCATAGTTGTCGAATCTTGAGCGACTCTCGATATACCAATGGTTGTTGATTCGATCGGGATATATGGATGAAGGGACCGTACTGTACGCTAACCAAAATCTACTGGTTCTTGTAGGCACTATCAGTGATACCTAGGGAATCATGGGGCGATGTTGCTAGGCGCTTTACCTTGATTCGTTGGGCAAGTCGGAAAGTGTTGTTCCGAGTCACAAGGAGTTGTGAGCCACGGCTAGCTGTATCCCTGAACCATTGAGGGTCACACAGTGTAATGGAGTTTTAATCCCCGTTGAGATAGTTAAATTTAAAGAGTTAAATTTAATGAACTAAGGAGTTGGACTTCTTAAATAAGAGTAAGGGAGTAGGATTTCCTAAAATGACATAGGGATGGACATTTCTGGAAACCACTGAATTCGGATTCAGGAAAATTTATTTTGACTTTAAAATGTGCAGAAATGGTTTCTGTGCACATTGGTGAAATTGGTTCATCAATCGGAGTCACGATGAATTTTATATTAATTTCTGAACGTGCGGGCTTTGCTTGTCGGGCCCTAGCTTATGACTAATGGGCCCTAAGGTGTTAGTGGCCTGCATTATAAATAAGTTATTGCAGTACAGAAATTACACACAACAGGTCATTATTTTGAGAGACAAAATTTTCGAACCCTAGCTCTCTCTCTAATATTTTCGGCCGCCCCCCTTTTGCTCTGTCCGAGAAATTTCGGTCTGTGATTTTGAATCGCAGTCAGGAATAACGAATCAGATTCGTTTAATCTCTTCGCAGAAAACTTCTGATAGATTTTCTAGTGCAATCTATCAGAGGGATTTAAACCCCATTCGTGGACCTGATTGAAGGAGTTCATCAGTTCCTGGGAGATACAAGAAGCGCAGAGAAATCTGTGTGGTGTCCAATAATCTCGCTTCGAGATTGAAGGTAAAATTTAATTAATTGTTATTTGAATTTTACACACACAATAATTTAATCGTTGAATGGTTGATACCCACACCATGGAATTGTTCCATGATAAAATTTTTAAACTTCCGCTGCACCGGGTATCAATCGTGATTGATCTGACTGCCAGATTTTTTCCAACACAACATGCCTAACAACTTTGCGGATGCCATGAATCACGCAAAGGGAGCAGAAGCAGGCTTGTGGAGGCAAAGAGGTAACCAGGTAGCACCTCAGCAACAGAGGCAGTATCAGAACCCACCATCTCAGTATCAGAATCAGCCACCGCAGCATCAGAACCAGCAGCAAAGGTATGAAGGTGGAAACAGTGGGGGAAACAGAAAAGATCAGTACAAAGCAAGAGGTAAACAGTTCAAGAGGCAGGGGAACAGTTCTTCTAGTTCCAGTGGTTCCAAGCAATTCGGTTCAGGACAGAGTTCTGGATCTTCAGCCATGTACTGCAGCAAGTGTGGGGGAAGACACTCACCAGATCAGTGTGTGGGAGTCTTTGGTAATTGTAACACCTGTCAGCAACCGGGACACTTCTCTAAGGTGTGCCCTCAGCGTAATAGGGATAGAGCTCAGAGCGGAAGTTCATCTCGACCTGCAGCTCAACTCGAGAGGCAGTCTTCTGCAGTGCACTCTTTCCAGCCTCAGCAGCAGAACAGACAGGGAGGTAACTCTAGTGTGAACCAGCCTCTGAGACAGCAGGTACGAGTCTTTGCTTTGACAGAGGATCAGGCTCAGGCAGCACCTGATGATGTTATAGCAGGTAACTGTTCGATTTTTGGTTATTCTGCTCATGTTTTGATAGATACAGGTGCTTTCCATTCCTTTATCTCTGAGAAATTTGTGTTATTGCATGCCTTGCCTACTGAGTTGTTGCCTATTTTAGTAGCTGTTACTTCACCGTTGGGTGGAGGAATTGTTTCTATCAGACTAGTCAGGAACTGTGAACTTTTTTTTGAGGGGAATTTGTTAGAATTCGACTGTATTGTGCTTGGACTGTCAGATTTTGATTGTATTGTCGGTATAGATGCTTTGACCAAGTACAGGGCAATAGTTGATTGTTTTCTGAAGGTTGTCAGGTTCAGACCTGAAATGGCAGACGAGTGGAAATTCTTTGGTAAGGGTTCTCGATCTAGAATTCCTTTGATTTCAGTGTTATCTATGACTCGTTTGTTACAGAGGTGCAGAAGGATTTTTGGTTTATGCGGTTGATGTACTGAAATCTAGCCCAGCTTTGGTAGATTTACCAGTGGTTAGAGATTTTGCTGATGTATTTCCGGAAGATGTTCCTGGATTGCCACCTATGTGAGAGATCGAATTCAGCATCGATTTGGTGCCAGGTACTCAACATATTTCCAAAGCTCCTTATCGTATGGCACCTATTGAACTGAGAGAGTTGAAGGAGCAAATTGAAGATTTGATTGCCAAGGGATACATCAGACCTAGTGTATCGCCTTGGGGTGCTCCTGTGCTGTTTGTTCGGAAGAAGGATGGTTCTATGCGGCTTTGTATCGACTACCGTCAGTTGAATCAGGCTACAGTTAAGAACAGGTATCCTTTACCCCGAATAGATGACTTTTTGATCAGCTGCAGGGTTCTTCTGTCTATTCTAAGATTGATCTGAGGTCAGGCTATCAGCAGCTGAGAGTGCGAGAGGAAGATGTTCCTAAGACCGCATTCAGAATGAGGTATGGTCACTTTGAGTTTATAGTCATGCCATTCGGTTTGACTAACGCTCCAGCGGTTTTTATGGGTTTGATGAACCGTATATTTTAGCGTTATTTAGATGAGTTCGTCATTATCTTTATCGATGATATTCTTATATACTCGAAGAACCGTACGGACCATGCAGAGCACTTGAGGACCGTACTGCAGATTTTGCGAGTTGAGCAGTTGTTTGCCAAGTTGTCTAAGTGTGAATTCTGGTTGGATCGAGTTGTCTTTCTCGGTCATATCATTTCTGGAGATGGTATTTCTGTCGATCCCAGCAAGATTGAAGCGGTTATGAATTGGCCTAGACTGACATCAGTACCTGAGATCCGAAGCTTCATGGGTTTAGCTGGTTATTATCGCCGATTCATCGAGGGTTTCTCGTCTATTGCCAAGCCTATTACCCAACTGACTCAGAAGAATGCGCCTTTTGTCTGGACTGCAGATTGTGAGGCTAGCTTTGTTGATCTGAAGAGGAGACTGACCAGTGCTCCGATTCTTTCTATTCTGAAGGGTACTGGAGGTTTCACAGTCTATTGTGATGCTTCTAACCGAGGCTTGGGTTGTGTTCTTATGCAGCATAAGCATGTGGTAGCATATGCATCGAGGCAGCTAAAACCGCTCGAGACTCGTTATCCGGTTCATGATCTTGAACTAGCTGCGATCGTATTTGCTCTGAAAATCTGGCGTCACTATCTGTATGATGAGTCTTTCAAGATCTTTTCTGACCATAAGAGCCTTAAGTACTTGTTTTCACAAGCAGAGCTGAGTATGAGGCAGAGAAGATGGTTAGATCTATTGAAGGATTTCGACTGTGAAATCAAGTATTATCCGGGAAAGTCGAATGCAGTTGCAGATGCCTTGAGCCGAAAGCTTTGTTCTTTATCTCTTTCTACTATTGGTATTTCTCAGTTGATCGATGATTATTTCAATTCTGGTTTAGAGTTTGAAAAAGATAGGGAGACTATCAGAGTTTTTGCTATTCAAGCCGAACCGAAGTTGTTTGTTGCAATCAGAGAAGCACAGAAGTCTGAGCCGAGCATTCAGGTTTCAGTACAGAAAGTCAGATCTGGGCATCAGTTTGAATTCCAGGTTAGAGATGATGTTTTGTTTGTGAATAACCGTATTGTTGTGGCTGATATTTCGGAGTTGAGATAGCGTATTCTCCGAGAGGCTCATTGAAGTCGGTTTAGTATTCATCTTGGAGGTCGTAAGATGTACAACGACCTGAAGAACCAGTTATGGTGGAAGAGAATGAAGAGCGATGTTGCGAGGTTTGTATCTCGGTGTTTGAATTGTCAGCAAGTTAAAGAAGAACGGAAGTGACCAGGAGGTCTGTTGCACAGTCTATCTGTTCCTGAATGGAAGTGGGATCACATTTCCATGGATTTCGTCACGAAGCTACCACGATCCGTTCGAGGATGCGATGCCATTTGGGTAGTGATCGACCGATTGACGAAGTTTGCGTGTTTTATTCCGTACAGGATGACGTATCGTCATGATCAGATGGCTGAGTTGTATGTTAGCAATGTTGTGAGATTGCATGGTGTGCCGAAGTCGATCGTTTCAGACAGAGATCCTAGATTCACTTATCACTTTTGGCACAGTCTTCAGGAGGCACTTGGTACTCGATTGCATCTGAGTACAGCTTATCATCCTCAGATTGATGGACAGTCAGAGCGGACTATCCAGACTTTAGAGGATATGCTGCGAGCGGTAGTGCTAGACTTTGGCACTAGTTGGCAGGATTCTTTGCCTCTTGTCGAGTTTTCTTACAACAACAGCTTCCAAGCGAGTATCGGTATGGCGCCTTTTGAGGCTTTGTATGGTAGAAAGTGCCGATCTCCATTGTTTTAGGATGATTTGTCCGAGTCACCAGATTTGGGACCGGAGATGCTTAGAGATATGGCAGAGCAGGTTAAGATCATTCAGACCAGAATGAAGTCAGCTCAAGATAGGCAGGAGAAGTATGCGAATGTCAGGCGTAGACCTCTGAGTTTTGATCAGGGAGACCGAGTCTTTCTGAAGATTTCTCCGTTCAGAGGCACTGTCAGATTCGGTAAGAGAGGGAAGTTATCTCCGAGATTAATCGGGCCGTATGAGATTCTCGAGAAGATAGGCGATCTTGCCTACAAACATGCACTTCCTCCGTCTTTATCTGGTATTCACGACATTTTTCACGGCTCTATTCTACGAAAGTATCATCCAGATCCTTCTCATATTCTTCAACCTGACGAAGCCGAGTTAGACGAGACTCTGAGCTACTTTGAGGGACCGCTTCAGATCCTTGATCGGAAGGAGAAACAGCTCAGAACCAAGTTGATTCCGTTGGTAAAAGTGCAGTGGAGCCGTCACGGAGTCGAGGAAGAGACTTGGGAGATAGAATCTGTCATGAGACAGCGATTTCCGGAGTTATTCGGATGACATGAGTTCTTCTTACCGTCTTTAGTTCTTTATTCTATCTTATGAGTTGTGGTTCTTGTTGATTTCGAGGACGAAATCTCTTCTTAGTGGGGGAGAATTGTAACGCCCCGTTTTTATCTTAAATGAGTTTATTTGAGTTAATCGGAGATTACAGAGTTCACAAGCCGACTTGATTTTGATCAGGGTCCTTTATGCAAAAATTGGATTTTTCAGGGACTAAAACGCAAATTGTGGATTTTAAATATTATCTACACTTAGATTTATTGTTGAGAAGTCTTATTCTTCCTCCTCCAAACCGTGAGCTCCATTAAAACGCCTCCAAGCTTTTCCCAAGCATCCAGATTTCAGTCCGAGCTCGATCCGGCCGTTGGAATTTATTTCTGAAGGCAGATTAGCGATCACTACAGCGAGAGCTCCGTTATATCGTAAGTTTTTCTACGATCGGATACATTCTAGTTTTTGGATGTTGTTAGAATCGTTCTAGATTCGAGTATGTTGTTCTAAACAGAGTTCTGATCGTTTATTATCTGTCGGTTTTGAATTAGAGCGACGTTCGGATTTGTTATGATTTTTGGAAGCCATTTTCGAAAATGTGGATTTTGAGATTGATGGGTTTGATTTGTTATTGTTGTTTTGGGCATTGATATGAGGTTATATCGGTATTGAACTGCTGTCTGCATTTCCGGTTTGTTCAGTTTATAGCCGTTATGCCGTCGGTTTGAGTTTTGGGGTTTTTGAATCGTTTTTGTGTTGATTGAAGCCTTGGCTTGTGAGTGATCATGGTTGTTGATCAATTCTTGTAATCGTACAGATTCGTTGGAGTTTATCGAGCCCTGTGTTAGCAGCATTGTTCGTCGAGAGTTGGACAAAGAACGGTAAAGAGATTTCCTTGAACCATTGTTTGTTGTTTAGGTTGTATAGTTGTTGATACAATATTTTGTTGTAGCTTGACCGAAGTTGGATCTATGACATTGAAAGGTAAAAGCAGTCATCGTAGCGGGATATCATACTCGGGACAGTTGGTTTTGAGTTTCCCTCTTCAAATCACATATTGCAACTACACTTGTTCTAGCATGAGAAACTTGTGTCTTGTTAATTGATTTTGCTTTTGACTATATGGCTTATGTTTTATGTTTCTGTTATGCATTCATCTTGAGCCTACGTTGATTCAGCAGGCAGAACCGCCCTTTTTGTTTGGACGTTTGGGAACTATGATTGAGTCGCCTAGGTCGTAGTCGTATCGCCTAGTGCTAGCATACTCATTATGGTTGCTCAAAGTCTAGAGGAGTGAGATATGTGGCATTACCTCGATTGGGAGAGTCGGTGAGTCATCACATGATCTCATCCTCGGGATCCCAAAAGCACAGCAGCAATCCTTCATTTATCAGATTTGATATCCCGGTTTAAAGACATGCATTTCATTACGTTGCTATTGATGGTGTTGTTGTCTTGAAAGCATGTTTATTGTTGTATTACTTGATATGTTGCTTTTACTGGGATTATCATTCTCACCGGTTTATCCGGCTGTTTCTTTGTTTTGTATGTGTACTTGGCAACAGGAAGGGCAGGATCAAGTCAGCATAGACCTGGTTAGCGTCCAGAGCAAGAGATAGAAGTGAGACTCGTTTAGAATTCGAATCAGCATGTCAACCTAGTTATGTTTTGCGAACATGTTTAGTCATTCGAACTTCTCGTATTTGTTTTGTAAGCAAAAATCGATGTAGGTACTACCGTATTGAATGTTTCTCTTCCCTAAACCTTACTTGTATTGTTATTGGCATGTCAAATACTTTTAATGCAAGTGTTTAGGTTTTGATTGAGTTTATTTCAGTGCCTTAACTCTTCTGGGCGAGAGGACGGTGCGGGCGCGCGGTTGTTGGCTCGGGCACGCGGCCTCTTTGCGAGGTATGGGCGCGGGCGCTCTTACTTAGACACGAGCCTGCTTTTAAAGAAAAAAAAAATAATTGGTTGTTTGTCCGATTTTAGTTGATTAGAAAAGAGGTCTCACAATACGAATAGCTCCAACTCTGGATAAGCTACAATAAAAGATTATATAAGAAACTATACAACCTAAACAATAACATCGCTCAAGTTAAACTCTTTACCGCTCTTCGTCCAACTCTTTGACGATCGACTTCTGCTAACTCTGGGCTCGACAAACTCCAATCGAATCTGTACATAGGAAAAAGATGATCAACAATGACGAATAAACCCATTTGCCAAAGTTATACGATTCAAACGGTTCAAAATCTCAAAACTCAAACCGGCGGCATAACGACTATAAACTGATCAAACCAAAAATGCAGACAACAGTACAGCATTGCAAACCACTCAAATAAATGCTAAAACAACAACTACAAAACAAATCCAACACATCTCAAAATCCTCATTTTCGAAATAGACTTCCAAAAATCATAACAATTCCGAACAACGCTCTAATTCAAAACCGACTGAGAATAAACGATAAGAACTCGTTCAAGAACAACATAACCAAAACTCAATTGATTCTAACAACATCCGAAAATAGAAGTACAACTGATCGGAGAAATACTTACTATAGAACGAAGCTCTCGCTGCTGTGATCGCTAATATGCCTTCAGAAATAAATTTTAACGGACGGATCGACTGGAAACTAAAATATGAAAGCTCGAAGAAGCCTTGGGGCGTTAAAAATGGAGGGAGACGGCTTGTAGGAGGTGGTGGAGGATAAGTAAAAAGTCAAAGAAACTAATATAACATAACAAGCTCAAAATTTTCATTTTAGTCCCTGAAAAATCCAAAAATTTCAAAATAGTCCCTGATCAAAATCAAGTCGGCTCTTGAACTCTGTAATCTCGGATTATCTCAAATAATTTCAATTAAGATAAAATTGGGGCGTTACACTGCAACAGGTAACAACCTCAACCCTGCTGCAAATCACCTGGACCGTCCAGCCTCAAACCTACCCCGCTACAAGGAATCCCAAAAAGAAACCAACACAGGGGTGTGAGCGACAATTCTCAATATGAAAGCAATGATATATATACTAATATGAAGCAAACAAATGACTTTAAAATACCGGTTGAAACAGTCTACTCCGGGAGCCATGAATATATAGTACCGTGCTAAGAGAGCGACTCCTTGGGGTACTCGTATATTATCTTATCAACTATAGCATCAAAACCCACCGTCGTGGCCGCTCTTAGTGATAGAAAAACCAGGGGCTGAGTCTCCCCTCCCCGACATGAATCCATAAGGAGTAATCCCCTCACCGATGGAAACTGTCAATGACTCCCATCATACCAGATGAAGTCTACCGTAAAATCATGCATGTGCTAAAGCCGTAAAACATGGTAAAACACATAGCACATACTCATGCAACATATAGGAATATATATCATGACGGATATCTTGGTCAGTACTTACGTACCTCTAGCACTGCAGGCAAATCCTAGCACCACTGGTCTAGATCCCATGCCTATCAGTCCACACTAAGGTGTCTACAATGCAAATACCCATGCATAATTAAATAAGCTCTAAAAGCCTTAACTAAGCTATTCCATACTCCTAAATATTTTTAGGAAGCCAAAGCTATACCTGCGTCTATCGTCATCCCTTTGCTGCCGCTTGCCTCAAAACTAGGCCACAGCTCCGCTACAACGCCCAAATTGCTATGCCACTTCTGGAATCCCCATAGGATGCCTAGAATTCCCTAGATCTGAGTTAGAAGGCCTAGGAATCGAGAGAGAAGAGAGGAGAGGTGCGAGTGAAAATGAATCTCGGCTCCCCTATTTATAAACGGAGTTTGGACTGTCCAAACCCTACTTTGGAGCCTCCAAACACGTTCGGACCATCCGAACCTGACTTCGGACCGTCCAAAGATTTTCCATAAATATAAAATGTTCGGATGCAAGGCTCGGAGGCCACGAAGACACTGTTTGGATGATCCGAAGTGAGTTCAGACGGTCCAAACTTATTTAGAATTTTATATTGCTTGGATGCATGGTTCGGAGGACACGAGGACACTGTTTGGATGATCCGAAGCCAGGATCGGACAGTACGAATAGCTTTATGACAATTGATAGATTTTATCGGAGAAAATTAGCCGGAATGAATTTAATCCAGCCGATCGGATGCTCCAAAGCCATGTTCGGACCATCCAAATAGTACAACAGCCGCAGAAATTTAAAATTCAATCAGTGAAGTTCGGAGGCTCCAAAGACCGGTTCAGACGATCCGATCCATCCTTAATTTACAACTATAAATAGAGGCCATTCCAATCCATTTCACTCATCCCAATTCACTCTCCTCTTCTTTGCAAGCAATATTCTCACTATCAAAGTGTTCGATCAAGATTTGTGCGATATATTCAAAAATCGAAAGTTATTTGTAAAAATAGTTTGTGAGTTGGTTGTGCTATCATTGTAAACACTTGAGTGTGAAGCCGGGTGTGTTGTGCTATTGTTGAGGATATCCTTGGAGCCCTTAAATCCTAGTGTATCGAGTTGTAAAGCCACCAACGCGGTGATCGTGTTTGTTGTTGTACGGCTATCCTTGGAGCCATCAAGACCAAGACATTTGAAGTGCTAGTACATCCTTGGTTAATCGACCTTAACCAAGAAGGGCAGACGTATACGATTTATCGTCGAACTTCCATAAACATATCTTATCTCTTTTATCGCTTTATTTACTTTACGTATTTATTTACCGCATTTATTTTGATTGCTTTAAGTCTTCTGCTTGCGTACTTGCATAATCGCTTTAAATTGCTAAAGTTTCCAATAAAACCTAAATCTCTCCCATTAGGTTTTAACAAGTGGTATCAAAGACACACTGTAGTGACCCAACCCGGATCCACTATCTAATCAGAGTTATAATAAAGCGCATGCAATAAACACTTAAAGCGTAAGGAGCGGACAATTTAAAATACAACAAATCCAACCGGCAGAATACAACCGATGATAGCGTTAGTGTATAAATACCATTATACAACCAAATCGAAGGTTCAGGGTAAGCAAATTCCTACCCTCTAAAACCTCACTGCTCTCGGATCCTCAATCCTGCTAAGAGCCGCCTGGACCGTCCAGCCTCAAACCTGCCCCGCCACAAGGTACACCACAATACCCAAACACAGGGGGCATGAGCGACAACGCTCAATACGAAAGCAATGATATATGTACAAATATGCGCACACAAATGATTTAAAATCCCAGGTAAAACACTTGCTCAAGGCGCCAAGAATATACAGTACCGGCTAAAGAGCTACTCCGCTGGGTACTCGTATATTCTATATTAGGGTTGAGCCAACCCTATCCTGACCCGAATCCAAAACAGGATACAAGTCCCATATGGAAACTGTCATGCCTGACTCGAGTCCAACATGAGATCATTGTTCCCTATGGAAACTGTCAATGACTCACATCTCGCGGAATGCAGTCATACGTAAAATCGTGCATGTGCTAAGCGATAAAACATGCTAAAACATAATAAAACATATAGCACATACTCAGGCAACATACATGCAAATATATCATGCCGGCTATCTCGGTCAGTACTTACGTACCTCTAACAACTGCTGGTCAAAACATAGCTCCGCACGTCTAGACTCCAAGCCTACTAGTCCAGTTACTCCTACTACAATGCAATTATCCATGCATCAATAATTAAGCTCTAAAAGCCTTAACTTAGCTATTGCATACTACTAAATATTTTTAGAAATCCAAAGTTATACCTGCGTCCGTCGTCAGCCCTTTGCTGTCGATAGCCTCGAAACTAGGCCACAACTTTGCTACGACGCTTGGATTGCTATGCTACTTTCGGATTCCCCATAGGACGTCTAGATCTACCAAGATCTGAGTTAGAAGGCCTAGGAATCGAGAGAGGAGAGAGGTGCGAGGAAATGAGCTCTCGGACCCTCTATTTATAGGCAAAGTTCGGATCCTCCGAACTCGACTTCGGATCCTCCGTTCCTGAGTTCGGAGCCTCCGATCCTGTTCGGAGCCTCCGATCCTGACTTCGGATCCTCCAAAGTCCCATCAGAGACGTCACCAATGACGCATTATCTTTGGAGCCTCCAATCCGAGTTCGGATCCTCCGATATTAGGTTCGGATCCTTCGATCTAGTTCGGAGCCTCCTAACCCGATTCAGAGCCTCCGAACCCTTGGAACATTCTCGGCCATTTTTGGGTGTCCTGGATCCATTTCTAAACTCCGTTAATTCATTTGAAATTTCCTTAATCATGCTTTATTAAATCTAAACATGATCACTTGATTAATTATTCATTAATCATTAATTCTGGATACGGGTCACTACACACACTTTTGAAAATTTTTCAAAAGGTTATAAGGGAAAATATAGAGAGTGATTATGCTCAAGGGCAATCAACCAATCGTCCTCCTCTTTTCAATGGCATAAACTACGGATATTGAAAAAACCGAATGCTCCTATATATCCAATCCGTAGATTATGACCTTTGGAAAGTAACAGTGAAAGGTCCCTATATACCTATGAAAGAGGTTTAAGGGGTTAAAATTCCTAAGGGAATGAATGACTTTCAAAGGATGATATGAAATTAATCTCTCAAAATTCTAAAGCTATGAATATTTTGCATTGTTCCCTAGATATGAACGAGTACAATCGGATCTCTATGTGCTCCTTCACAAAAGAGATTTGGGACAAATTGGAGATATGTCATGTGAGGATCCGAGTACTAATCTCTCATTTCAATACAATTAACCAAAAATCATAATAATTAGTCAAGCATCAAAGACTAAATAAAATAAACAAATTTTTTTTTTAAAAATAGAGCACCTCGCTCGATCGGTGAAAAACACCCGATCGAGCGAGCCCTGAAGCCAACTTCATGGGTTGGGAATATTTTGGCCTCGCTCGATCGGTTAATCTTCACCGATCGAGCGAGCCCAAAATGCTCACTCACTGTTTCCAATATAAGGGCCTCGCTCTATCGGTGATAATCACCCGAACGAGCGGGCTCATTGTGAAGAAAAAAAAACAGAAGATCTTTTGCTGTAAAAAATGAGTCCCTTCCATTCTTTTCCATCTAGTATCACGTCATGCATAATCTATACATACTCATAGGATAACATGCATTCTAACATGATATAGTTGAAGAAGAGCAAGATCACCATATACTAGAATATAATCTCATGCTAGAATCACATATCATACAAAAATCATTGTTATACAAGAAGGATTAGGCTACAACATGTTGTCTTAAGGATTTACATACATCATCTCAAATCCTATGAACATCAACAAGACAAAACCTTAATAACCAACAAGTCTTGATAAAAGTAGCTACAACATGATCATTTTATTGCAGCTAACATACTTGACAACTAAACTCGGATCACCACTCTAACTCTCACTCTCTGTACTTCCTGCTCGCCTCTGTCCTGATCCCGAACTACCTGTTGTCATGCACACATACAAACACAACAACAGCTGGATATCTCCGATGAGAAATACATTTCCCAGTATAAGCAACATATAGCATGCTATCAAGTTCAAGTGTAATTACTATCATAATTAATTCATAAAGATATTCTTGAACCACAATACATGCTATAATTCAAAGCATATAACAAAAGCATGCTATAAATCAAAGCGTAGCACAAAAAAATGCTATATTCAAAGCATAACATAATCAGCCACACAAAGTCATCTATCAAATCTAAGTAGTGTCTTAGTCTTGACTCTACTTTTGTTTTTGTATGACTTCTTGATCTTGACTCTTAGTCTTAAATCTAGACCAAAACTTGACTATTTTCTCAACTCTCATCTAGGGATCCCGGTTTGAATAAGAATGCAACAAATCTCCCACCTACTCTCCCATTCGAGGTGGCTGTACGTTCTTATTCCCAAACTTTGGTCCGCTATATCGATCTTTGGTCATAGGAGTCGATCTACTCCTATGCATATCGATACAAGTCCAAACATTTGGTAATTTGGCACATCTGCCTTCCTAAGACATGACACATCCGCCTTCAACTCTTTAAGATCTAGTGGCTTATCAAGATGCAACCAATTCTAGAAGCATTAATCTAAGCCACATACAAGAGACAAGCTAATCTACCAAGGAAAGGCAATAGACTTATCTATCTATACCATCATCTATCTTATACAATACATCTATCAATTAAACAATCAAGAACATATATCTATGGACTTGAAAATAAATCAATTCCAACAAGAAACAAATAAGTATGTGATTTAGGGAAACTCAAGTAAAAATAACTCGAGTTATATATCCCGTGGTTAGATGTTGGTTTATACCTTTCTTGTCTTGGTTTCAAGCTCTTCAAGGCTATCAAACTCTGCTCCCAAATCTTGTCAATCCATATAACATACCCTTGTGTCAAAATCTGCTCAAACTTCAACTCAACTTCAAGGCAAAAAGGCTACAAACCTTGTTCTTTCTTCTACCGGTTTCGAAGTCGGGATTCTCGATTTGACGTCTCTTGATTGTAAACTGAAATCACAGCATATTTATCAAGGAAACATCAGATTTAATCATGTCAGTGGCAGCTCAAGTATAAGATAGCAAAATAACTTCAAATCAAATGTTCGACGACATATGGATATTATTCGGCAATCCCGAACTCAACTAAGTCAATTCTATCACCATATACATCATATATCAGCTGCATACCAACTCAAAACCATCATATCAGCAAGCATATAAGTCGAATAGTGGCTGATAAATCATAAGAACATAATCGATAGCCATCCTTCAACCCGAACTCGATAGAACAAAGAATACAAGCTCAACAACATCAATTCATATCCACATCTGATCTCTGCCATTTTCGAATTCTCTAACCATAATGAATCAAAAGAAAACTTACATCAAATCGAAGGTCTTCTTGCAAGGAGTTCAGAACCTTTTTTGGAATCGAATTTGGATAACCGAAACACAAGATATGGCAATTTGAAGATGAAGAATGCAACTTGGAATTTCTTTGTTCTTGCTCTCGGTTCTTGTCTCTGAAATTTCTGATGAACTTACTGATATTACACGTGAGGACTTATCAAAATAACAAGTGTCCAACAATTTTCTACTATTTGCACTTTGGCCCCTCAAGTCTTGCTTAATTGCAAATCGGTCCTCCGTAAATCTTTTTAATTCAATTTTAATCCTAAATAATTTAAGAATATTAGAATTTAATTCAAAACTCCAAAATTTTTAAATTAAATATACTCGGATTAAAATTAAATAATTTCCGGATTAAATCAATTAATTTCGGGCCTTACAATTCTCCCCCTCTAAGATCGAATTTCGTCCTCGAAATCTCTTGCAATCGATACGCACATAAGATAGAGAATAGAAGAAATACTGAATAAGAACTCAGATAAGGAGAATAACTCAGAATAACCCTGACTCATATCAGATTCATTTTCTCAATAATTTCTTCAGTTCTACGACGAATCCACCGATTCAAATCTGAGTTGCTTTTCTTCCTCATCAAATAGTCATATCATTTGCTCGACATAGATTAATTTCTCGTCAAACTCAATTCCATCTGACTGAAGTACATAAGCAGTCTCATTCTAATATGTCGCGAATATCAGATAGAAATGGAGGAAATAAAAGTCGACAGACAAGATTTCTTACTTCTTCAGAAGTGTCATCGGATTCAACAATTCTCGGAGATAATAGTCGTCGCTTGTTAAATCAAACAATACATTCGAAATCAAAGAATTTGAAAACATACTCAATCTCCCTGTTCAAAGCACAAAATCGGTGTCTAATCTGCGTATGGTTTGCTTCTCGATCATCAACTATATTCATTATGTTCTGAAAAAACTTCTCGTTCTCTACCTTCATTGTGACACATAAAAAAAATCTGATAGCTGTTCCAGAAATTACCATCTCCAAGTGGCATTATTAGTCAGCTAATACCAAATCAGGTATTAAAATTCTGAGCATCTCCTCAACTTTTGGATAGTCAATTCAGACAACCATCGATAAGAGGATGGTAGAATGGAATCACATACAACCAATTACTCAAAAATATCTGACAATCGATGCCACAGTCTATCAAATAAATCTAAAGTCTCTAACTCGACAATAGATTTTTAATACTTCCTGTCATCTCATCATGTCATTAACTTCTTTTACATCTATCCTCTCCTATCTGTAGCATAACCAATATTGCATATTCGTTTATTTGTCGAAATCTACTGAGGTAAATCGCAAACTCAAAACGATCAATAGCGCATCAGTACCATACAACTCAAAATAGTACTCTGACACCTTAGATTTCAACATCTTTGCAACATCATCGAATCATATCAATTCCAGAAGCAAACCCTTTTGGCAATTTTTCATAGCAAGGAATAACATTTCTTGTATAGATCCTAGCTATTTCATCATATTGTATATCATCAAATACAACATATCATACTATCTGTAAGAACTATCAAATACGATATCACAATCTAATACCGATATAGATAGTTTTCAGAATAAAATTCAACGACATTTAATCTTTTTTCGATTCTGAATTACAAATATGTTCATAAAGCATTCAATTGATCTCGCTCAGTCTAATTAATTGACAGTCTAGGCTTTAGAACCAAGAATTCTATCACATCTGCATTCATTTCTCATCTGTTAGAATCGATAAATTCTGTAACTGCTCAAATCAATCAGCTAGTCAAGGAAAACAATAGCAAGTCATCATTGTGGCCTTATTGTTACATATCAAAGTCCATCTCACAGACTGAAAGTAATCCAAGAATTTCATCTGGAACATATCAGTAATTACCTAACTATTGACAGATTAGTCAATTTTGGACTAGCTTTCATCATATCTATTGCATAATAAAGAATTCCCTTGCTCTTTCTGCAATCATCAATTCACAAATAGATAGATAGATATCCAAGAAATTCAAAATTTCAAACTCTTATCGTATAATTCCCATCCTTTTATCAATTCAGTTCTGAATCTCATACTTTTTGAATCAATCTACGACATCCTTGTACTTGGTTAACATATCTAAACCGATAATTCAGTCATAATCTGACAAATCAAGCACAATACAGTCTCTATCTCTCACATTACCTTCAAACTGTAGTATACATTTCTTGACAACTCTGACAGAAATAAAACCTCCCCTCCTAAGTAAAGAGATCACAACTACAGAACATAATGGCTCAGAGGTAATGCAGGAAACATGACAAAGTGCTCAAATAGAACATATGAGAAGGATAGGTATCTCGCAATATAAAACTAGGCAATAGAACAATTACCTGCTAAACATCATCTGAAGTTTGTCTTTCTAACTGAGTCTCAGATTTCGAAGACTCCATACCTTGTGATCTTCGAGAGTCACGTTGGGGACACACTCTTGCGAAATGGCCTGGCTGACGACATATGTTGCAATTACCAGAGACTCCTTGGCATTGCTCAGTCTGATGTCTTCCTCCACATCGATTACAATACACACCGGTATAATTGGAACTCACCTGTCTTCCACTAGAACTGGGGAAACTACTCTCTGTTTTCTTGAACTGTTTCCCTTGAGCTTTCAGAAATTTTTTTCTCCCATTGTTGCTGCTACCGCTCTCATATCTGGGGAATGGAGATTGAAACTGATCTGATTGTTGTGGCTGTAGTTGTGGCTGTGAGACAATCGATGTTCTTCGCTGTCTAAGTAATCCAACCTCTGCTCCCTTTGCTTGATCAATCGCATCAGCAAAAGTATTCGGTCTCCCCGTGTTCACCAAAGTAAACATATCAGAATTCAGTCCATTAATGAACTGGTCAGCCATTGCCTCATCACTATCAGCAACATGTGGAGCAAAGCGTAGCAAGGTAGAAAACTTTGCAACATATTCTTAAACATTTAAATTCCCCTGGTTCAGATTGGCAAATTCAGCACCCTTGTCTTTGCGATAAAATACTGGAAAGAAACGTTGGTAAAACTCAGTTTTTAAGACTTTCCAGGTGATCACTGTACCTCGATGCTCCAAGGCTCTCTTGGTTGTAAACCACCAACTCTTTGCAACTTCATGCAATTGATGGTCTATCAGTCTGACTCTCTGTTCATCACTGTAATCAAGAGATTCAAACAGCATTTCTATATCATCAAGCCAACTCTCACAAGCTAATGAATTTTCCGTCCCCTTCAACGTCGGCGGTTTAAAAGATTGAAACCGTTTTAATAGTATTTCCATAGGTGAAGCTGTAACATTCATCAAATCATCGGATATAATTCCCTGTTCTATTCTCGGTGCTTCTGGTGCTTGTGGCACTGTCGGGGCTACATTCACCTGTTCTGGCACTGTCGAGGCTACATTCACCTGTTCTGGCAATGTCTGTGTTTCATTTGCCTGTTCAGGCTGAGAAACTGCCACTGTCTGTCTAGTAGTTGGTCGTCCTTGTCGTCGAAACATTTCTGATTATCAACATGGTTAGGATACCATAATCAACAAATCTATCTCAGTCCTCCTCTGATCATCTTACCTCTGATCAAGAATCAGTTCTGATTCAATCTTAAATAAATAATCAAGGTAAGAATACCAAAACATGCTTCCAATCAATTCATATAGTCGGGTAACATGTCATAAACCAAATAACACATGCTTGAATCATGTCAGATATTCCAAGAAACATGTGTCTTTAACCATCATATCATACTTTCAAATAAAATAAATACAACATCATATAAGTAAATACTTGAAAGTAAACCATGCTAGCATTTACAACATATAATTCAATTATTTAAATAAATCTCAGCATGATCACATAAGTAAGCAGGGAATAAGACTCGATCTACCCCACTCACTATCTATCTTAGTCCAGAATTTTCTTGCTCTGATACCACCTGTTGTGAGGATCCGAGTACTAATCTCTAATTTCAATACAATTAACCAAAAATCATAATAATTAGTCAAGCATCAAAGACTAAATAAAATAAACAAATTTTTTTTTTTAAAAAATAGAGCACCTTGCTCGATCGGTGAAAAACACCCGATCGAGCGAGCCCTGAAGCCAACTTCTCGGGTTGGGAATATTTTGGCCTCGCTCGATCGGTTAATCTTCACCGATCGAGCGAGCCCAAAATGCTCACTCACTATTTCGAATATAAGGGCCTCGCTCGATCGGTGATAATCACCCGATCGAGCAGGCTCATTGTGCAGAAAAAAAACAGAAGATCTTTTGCTGTCAAAAATGAGTCCCTTCCATTCTTTTCCATCTAGTATCACCTCATGCATAATCTATACATACTCATAGGCTAACATGCATTCTAACATGATATAGTTGAAGAAGAGCAAGATCACCATATACTAGAATATAATCTCATGCTAGAATCACATATCATACAAGAATCATTGTTATACAAGAAGGATTAGGCTACAACATGTTGTCTTAAGGATTTACATACATCATCTCAAATCCTATGAACATCAACAAGACAACAACTTAATAACCAACAAGTCTTGATAAAAGTAGCTACAACATGATCATTTTCTTGCAGCTAACATACTTGAAAACTAAACTCGGATCACCACTCTAACTCTCACTCTCTGTTCTTCCTGCTCGCCTCTATCCTGATCCCGAACTACCTGTTGTCATGCATACATACAAACACAACAACAGCCAGATATCTCCGGTGAGAAATACATTTCCCAGTATAAGCAACATATAGCATGCTATCAAGTTCAAGTGTAATTACTATCATAATTAATTCATAAAGATATTCTTGAACCACAATACATGCTATAATTCAAAGCATATAACAAAAGCATGCTATAAATCAAAGCGTAGCACAAAAACATGCTATATTCAAAGCATAACATAATCAGCCACACAAAGTCATCTATCAAATCTAAGTAGTGTCTTAGTCTTGACTCTACTTTTGTTTTTGTATGACTTCTTGGTCTTGACTTTTAGTCTTAACTCTAGACCAAGACTTGACTATTTTCTCAACTCTCATCTAGGGATCCCGGTTTGAATAAGAACGCAACAAATCTCCCACCTACTCTCCTATTCGAGGTGGCGGTACATTCTTATTCCCAAACTTTGGTCCACTATATCGATCTTCGGTCATAGGAGTCGATCTACTCCTATGCATATCGATACAAGTCCAAACATTTGGTAATTTGGCACATCTGTCTTCCTAAGACATGGCACATCCGCCTTCAACTCTTTAAGATCTAGTGGCTTATCAAGATGCAACCAATTCTAGAAGCATTAATCTAAGCCACCTACAAGAGACAAGCTAATCTAGAAAGGAAAGACAATAGACTTATCTATCTATGCCATCATCTATCTCATACAATTCATCTATCAATTAAACAATCAAGAAAATATATCTATGGACTTGAAAATAAATCAATTCCAACAAGAAACAAATAAGTATGTGGTTTAGGGAAACTCAAGTCAATCTAACTCGAGTTATATATCCCGTGGTTCGATGTTGGTTAATACCTTTCTTGTCTTGGTTTCAAGCTCTTCAAGGCTATCAAACTTTGCTCCCAAATCTGGTCAATCCATATAACATACCCTTGTGTCAAAATCTGCTCAAACTTCAACTCAACTTCAAGGCAAAAAGGCTACAAACCTTGTTCTTTCTTCTACCGGTTTCAAAGTCGGGATTCTCGATTTGACGTCTCTTGATTGTAAACTGAAATCACAGCATATTTATCAAGGAAACATCAGATTTAATCATGTCAATGGCAGCTCAAGTATAAGATAGCAAAACAACTTCAAATCAAAAGTTCGACGGCATATCGATATTATTCGGCAATCCCGAACTTAACTAAGTCAATTCTATCATCATATACATCATATATCAGCTGCATACCAACTCAAACCCATCATATCAGGAAGCATATAAGTTGAATAGTGGCTGAGAAATCATAAGAACATAATCGATAGCCATCCTTCAACCCGAACTCGATAGAACAAAGAATACAAGCTCAACAACATCAATTCATATCCACATCTGATCTCTGCCATTTTCGACTTCTCTAACCATAATGAATCAAAAGAAAACTTACATCAAATCGAAGGTCTTCTTGCAATGAGTTCAGAACCTTTTTCGGAATCGAATTCGGATAACCGAAACACAAGATATGGCAATTTGAAGATGAAGAATGCAACTTGGAATTTCTTTGTTCTTGATCTCGGTTCTTGTCTCTGAAAATTTCTGATGAACTTACTGATATTACACGTGAGGACTTATCAAAATAACAAGTGTCCAACAATTTTCTACTATTTGCACTTTGGCCCCTCAAGTCTTGCTTAATTGCAAATCGGTACTCGACAAATCTTTTTAATTCAATTTCAATCCTAAATAATTTAAAAATATTAGAATTTAATTCAAAACTCCAAAATTTTCAAATTAAATATACTCGGATTAAAATTAAATAATTTCCGGATTAAATCAATTAATTTCGGGCCTTACATGTCACAAGGGAACCAATCAAGTCAAAGAGACAAAGATCGATCTACTACAACTCAAATATGAGTCCTTCGAGATGGAAGACAATGAAAACGTAGATACAATGTTCCAGAGACTCATTCAAATCATCAACGAGCTAGACCAACTTGGAGAACAATATCCATCCAAGCAAGTTTGGAGGATAGCTCTACGCGCCCTATCCAAGGAGTGGGATGCAAAGAGAACGGCCATTATCGAATCTAACAAAGGCGACACCGCTTCCTATGATCTTGATCAACTCCATGGGACTCTAAAAACTCATGAGCTAGAAGTTTCTACAAGGAAAGAATCCAAGAAGGAGGATGAGAAGATCAAGGCAAAGGGGATTGCCTTATCAAGCCAAGTAGAAGAAGAAGATGATGATGACATGGCTCTCTTCGCAAGGAAGTTCAAAAGATTCATGCGAGGGAACAAATTCAAAAAGGAAAAGAAGTCGGACAAAGAAGTAACGTGCTAAAATTGTCAACAACAAGGCCACTATGCAAATGAGTGTCCTATAAAGAAGAAGGTTGACAAAGGCAAGAAAAAAGCCCTCATAGCAACTTGGAGAGACAGTGATGATGACGAGGAGTAAGCCAACATCTGCCTCATGGATAGCGATGATGACATCATCTTCGACGACGATGATGAGGTACCTTCTTACGATGAATTAATACATGCATATAAACTTATGTTTGACATGAATAAATCACTTAGAAAGGAAAATAAAAATCTCAAAAATGAATTAGAATTTAAGGAGAATGAAAACCTAAGATTAAAGGATGATATAGCTCACTTAGAAAAATCATTTGAAAAATTAAATGTTAGTAGTAATAAATTTAATAATTTACTAAGCATGCAAAAATGTAGCTTTGATAAGGGTGGAATAGGGTATGGTAAGAAATCTATAGACTTTACTAGCCTTATTGCTAAAGCTAAAATGAGATCACCCACTACATGCTCTTACTGTTGTAAAATTGGACATGCTAGACACAAATGTAAATCTTTAAAATATCAATATGATAAAAAGAGCTATATGAAATAGAGGCCTAAGAGTTCTTAACAACTCATCAGTAGACATTATGAGAACATGATTCAAGGGAGTTCATCATAGACCGGTTTAAACTGCCTTGACTTGCGACTTCTCTTCTTGATGAACAATGCTCTATCCAAGAAAATAGGTTTTTAAAGAGGCCTTAGCCCTACCTACTACTGGTAGAACTCTTGGAAAGTGTTGATGATGTCGTTATGAGAGACTGAACTCTTAGAAATCTATTTTATATTTCTCTTTTCTAACACTGTAGACCCAAAAGAACTAAAGAGTACCAAAATCAATCTTTGAAGGGAAATAGGAAAAATGTTCTCCCTAGTATATGGTATCTATACAGTGGATGTTCTAGACATATGACGGAAAACAAGAAGCTAATCCAATCAGTCAAACCAAAGAAGAAGGGAACTGTCACCTTTGGAGACAACAACAAAGGAGTAATTGAAGGAATCGGCTCAATAAGTATATCTAAATCCTGCTTGATTGATGATGTACTCCTAGTGAAAGGACTTAAGCATAATCTATTAAGCATAAGTCAATTATGCGATAGAGGTTATGAAGTCAAGTTCACTCCCCAACACTGCACTATATCACTCACAACTGACAAATTCATAAATTTCAAAGGATATAGAAGTGAAAATATTTACAAGGTTTCTTTAAATAATTTATCTTTGACAAATATTAAAAGCCTTGTATCCTTGAATGTTGATGACAACATTCTTTTGCATAGCCGATTAGGTCATGTTGGTCCTAGTACCATTGAAATTTTTTTAAAACTTGATTCAGTTGTTGGTATGCCAAATTTTAATTTAAAATTAAATTATGTTTGTGATGCGTGTCAGCCTAGCAAATACACAAAAGAATCTTTTACAAGAAAAAATTTTGTATCTACTTCTATGCCCCTTGAAATTCTCCACCTAGATCTATGTGGACCCTCAAGGAACGCTAGCCTAGGAGGAAAGTTTTATGAATTTGTTATTGTGGATGATTCCTCACGTTTCACGTGGACATTGTTCCTAGCTCACAAAAATGATGCCTTTGATTATTTTAAAACTTTTGTCAAACGTGTTGAGAATGAGAAAAATCTTTTAATAAAGCAGATCCGTAGTGACCATGGAACTAAATTTCAAAATGAGAGTTTTACAAATTTTTGTGAAGATAAAGGCATCGATCACAATTTTTTTGTCCTAAGACTCCTCAACAAAACGGGGTCGTTGAGAGGAAAAATAGGACACTTGTGGAGATTGCGAGGACCATGATATGTGAGCATTCTCTACCAAAATATTTTTGGGCTGAAGTAATGAACATTGCCTGTTATATCATCAATCGTGTATTAATAAGGCCCATTCTCAAGAAAACTCCATATGAATTATGGAGAGGGAGAAAGCCAAACATTTCATATTTTCGGGCTTTCGGATCAAAATGCTACATCCATAATAAAAGTAAGGATAATCTCGGTAAGTTTGATGCCAAGTCCGATAAGGGCATCTTTCTCGGGTATTCTACCTCAAGTAAGGCTTATATAGTATTTAATAAACGTACTTTACTTGTTGAAGAATCTATGCATGTTGTATTTGATGAATCTATGTCTGTAGTTTCTCGTACTATTGATGATGCCATAGATTTACTCAAAGAAGAGATGACCTCCACAAGGTTAAATTATGATGTCACTGTTGGAGAACGGCGATCAGATCAATCAGAATTGATACCCGGTGCAGCGGAAGTTTAAAAATTTTATATGGAACGATTCCATAATGGGTATCAAAACTTTACGATTAAATTGTGTGTGTAAAAATTAAATAACAATTATAAATTTTTACCTCCAATCTCGAATCGAGATTATGGACACCAACAGATTGCTCTGCTCTTGTTGTATCTCCCAGGAACTGATGGACGAACTGTTCTTCAATCAGGTCCACTAACAGAGATTTAATCCCTCTGATAGATTGCACTAGAAAATCTATCAGAAGTTTCTACGAAGAGAATTAACGAATTTGATCCGTTAAACCAGACTGTAATTCAAAATTCACAGGCTGGATTTTTCCTGAGCAGAGGGGAGGGGGGCGGCCACTGTTAGAGAGAAAAACTAGGGTTTTTTCGAAAATTGTGACCTGTTGTGTCTAATTTCTGTACTGCAATAACTTATTTATAATGTAGGCCGCTAACAGCTTAGGACCCATTAGTCATAAGTTCAAGCCCGACAAGCAAAGCCCGCATGTTCAGAAATTAATATAAAATTCATCATGACTCCGATTGATAAACCGATTTCACCAATGTGCACAGAAACCATTTCTGCACCTTTTAAAGTCAAGATAAATTTTTCTGAATCCGAATTCAGTGGTTTCCAAAAATGCCCATCCCTATGTCATTTTAGGAAATCTTACTCCTCTACTCTTAATTAAGAAGTCCAACTTCTTTGTTCATTAAATTTAACTCTTTAAATTTAACTATCTCAACGGGGATTAAAAATCCATTACTCTGTGTGACCCTCAATGGTTCAGGGATACAGCTAGCCGTGGGCTCACAACTCCTTGTGACTCAGAACAACAATTTCCGACTTGCCCATCGAATCATGGTAAGAGCGCCTAACAACATCGCCCCATGATTCCCTAGGTATCACTGATAGTGCCTGCAAGAACCAATAGATTTTGGTTAGCGTACAGTACGGTCCCTTCATCCATATATCCCGATCGAATCAACAACCATTGGTAAATCGAGAGTCGATCGAGATTCGATAACTATGCAATACATCTTGAAGATCAAATAGTGACATCGCATGTGCTACTAAGAAACCATTTCTTAAAACACATCATGTACTCTGGCCAGAGATTCGTCACACTAATATCTCCTCAGATCGCATAGGATATCCACACTCGCAAGTATGTGGTGAATCCTTGACAACAAAGCATCGACTCCTATATGTGTTGTAACTGTACCCAATCCCGACACCTGATGACCCCAATAGAGTCGGTAAACGAGTCAAAGCACAGTACTAGCATATAGAGTCTCAATGATGTTTCAAGTAGTAAGGACTAATGGTGTACAACCAAAACCGCGGACTTTATCCACTCGATAAGTGATAACCACTTGGAAAGTCCGGATAGGGTAGTTCGATCATTCATCATATGAATATCCATTTGCATGCTTCGAACATCTCTATGTTCCCTACCAATGAAACGTGGTACTCTGCATCGCAAATGCTAGTCTCAAACTCGAGCGATCCTTATCCTTATTAACGGACGGCTCAATCGACTAGGAACAGTTCAAAATATACAGTGACTATAAGATGTGTTTCATGATAGACATCCCCATGTTCTACCACATCTTACATACACTATAGTATATTCAAGGTCTTTATCAAAACAACAATAGTATATCACAATATGAAGAAAGATAAAGTCATTGCCATTAATAAAAGTTTAAATTATATTAAACAAAAGATTGTTTATACAAAGAGTCATCAAAGCCCTTAGCCACAAGTTGGCTCACCGGGCACCCACTCTTTCAATCTCCCACTTGCCCTAAAGCCAACTAATCATACTACGTAGACCCATTGCTTCGCGATGTTTGTCAAATAATGGTCCTGGCAAGGGCTTAGTAAGTGGATCAGCGATATTGTCTGCAGAGGCCACTCTTTCGACAGTGATGTCTCCTCTTTCCACAATCTCCCGGATGATGTGGTATTTCCTCAGTACGTGTTTGGATCTTTGATGAGACCTTGGTTCCTTTTCCTGAGCAACGGCACCCGTGTTGTCACAGTACACCGGGACTGGACCAACAACTTCAGGAATAACGCCCAAATCTTGGACGAAATTCCTCATCCAAACGGCCTCTTTAGCAGCAGCTGATGCTGCAATGTATTCTGCCTCAGTGGTGGAATCCGCTGTGGTGTCCTGCTTGGAACTCTTCCAAGAGACAACACCGCCATTGAGCATGAACACAAATCCAGAGGTTGACTTCGAGTCATCCACGTCACTTTGGAAGCTAGAGTCGGTATAGCCTTCCAATTTTAGTTCTCTTCCTCCATATACCATGAACATATTCTTAGTCCTTCGTAAGTACTTAAAAATGTCCTTCACGGCTTTCCAATGCATTTGACCGGGATTAGCTTGATATATGCTCGTGACACTCAGAGCAAATGCTACATCCGGTCTGGTAGATATCATCCCATACATGATACTACCAATGGCTGACGCATATGGTACATGTGTCATTTTCTCTATCTCATCATCAGTCTTGGGACACATAGACTTGGATAGAGAAACTCCATGACACATGGGTAGATGTCCTCTCTTGGACCCATCCATTGAAAATCGTTTCAATATGGTGTCGATGTAGGTTGATTGAGTGAGTCCTATCATTCTCTTAGATCTATCTCTATAGATCTATATCCCTAGAATATAGGATGCCTCACCCAAATCCTTCATCGAGAATCTACCTGATAACCATATCTTTGTTGACTGCAACATCCCTACATCATTCCCAATGAGTAGGATGTCATCTACATAAAGTACTAAGAATGTCACAGCATCCTTAACTACTTTCTTGTACACGCATGGTTCCTTCGGGTTCTTGATGAAACCAAAATCCTTTATTGTTTCATCAAATTTCTGGTTCCAACTTCTTGATGCTTGTTTTAGACCATATATTGATCTCTGAAGCTTGCATACCTTATGCTCGCTTCCCATGGATGTGTATCCCTCAGGCTGCGTCATATAGATCTCTTCCTTAATGTTTCCATTAAGAAATGCAGTCTTCACATCCATTTGTCATATCTCATAGTCATACCAAGCAGCTATGGCAATAAGGATTCTTATGGACTTGAACATTGCAACTGGTGAAAAGGTTTCATCATAGTCAACTCCTTGTCTTTGAGTTTAAACTTTTGACACCAATCGCTCCTTGTAGGTCAATACCTTACCATCAGGCCCAAGCTTTCTCTTGTAGATCCATTTACACCCTATTGGAACAATTCCATCGGGAGGATCTACTAAAGACCAAACTTGGTTTGTATGCATCGAATCTATTTCCGACTGCATAGCTTCAAGCCATAAATTTGAATCCGCATCAGAAATTGCTTCCTTGAAGTTTCTTGGATCACATCCAACATCGGGTTCATCTTGATCCCCTTCAAGAAGAAGACCATATCGAATAGGAGGTCTAGAAGTCCTCTCGGATCTTCTAAGTATAGGCGTGTCTATCAATGGTTCCTGAGGTGTAAGATCGTTATTTTGTATTTCGGGTTTTTCTCGAATTTCTTCGAGTTCCATCATCTCGCCTTTCTTATCCGATAAGAACTCCTTCTCCAAGAAGGTGGCATTCCTTGAAACAAACACCTTTGTTTCAGCAGGATGATAGAAATAATATCCGATTGAATTCTTCGGATACCCTACAAAATAACATAAGGTGGATCGACTATCCAACTTATCTCCCACTGTCTGCTTCACGTAAGCAGGACATCCCCAAATCCTCAAGTACGAATACTTAGGAGCTTTGCCATTCCATAACTCGTATGGTGTTTTGTCCACTGCTTTAGTGTGGACGTTGTTCAACAACAATACCGCCGTTTCAAGCGCATAGCCCCAAAACGAAGGTGGAAGCTCAGTGAAGCTCATCATGGATCGAACCATGTCCAACAAAGTTCGATTACGACGCTCCGATACACCATTCAGCTGAGGTGTCATAGGAGGAGTCCACTGAGAGAGAATCTCATTCTCTTTCAGATAGTCCAAAAACTCGGTACTCAAGTATTCTCCACCTCGATCCGATCGAAGTGCTTTAATACTTTTACCTAGCTTGTTTTCTACTTCAGCCTTGAATTCTTTGAACTTTTCAAATGCTTCAGACTTATATTTCATTAAATATAAATACCCATACCTAGAATAATCATCAGTAAAGGTAATGAAGTAGGTGTGGCCATATTGAGTACCAATTCTAAATGGCCCACAAACGTCTGTATGGATCAAATCCAACAGATTTTGACTACGCTCAGGTTTCCCCTTAAAAGGAGATTTAGTCATTTTTCCTTTCAGGCAGGATTCACAAGTAGGTAGAGAGTTAATATCAGACATATCAAACATGCCCTCTCCCACTAGCTTGTTCATCCTCCTTGAGGAAATATGACCTAGCCTAGCGTGCCAAAGGTTTGCCGGGTTTTGACTATCGATTTTCCTTTTGTTTGTTGTTGCCGGTTTATTAACATAATTTATTGGAACGTCTTTTAGTTTTAAGTTATATAGATCGTTTTCAAGTTGTCCATTTCCAATCAAACATTCATTCTTGTAAATATTGCAAATCCCATTCACAAAATTGCAAGAATAACCATCTCTATCAAGCATAGAAACAGAAATAATGTTTTTAATCAAATCTGGAACAAATAAAACATCTCTCAAAAGTAACTTAAAACCGTTCTGCAAATTTAAATAAACATCTCCCACAGCTTTAGCTTCAACTCTGGAACCATTTCCGAGCCTCAGCTGGGTCTCACCCATTCTAAGCCTGCGACTTCTTGTCATCACCTGCAAATCATTGCAAATGTGAGATCCACATCCGGTATCCAATACCCAAGAAGTAGTATTAAGTGAAACATTTATTTCAATATAGAACATACCCTTCGCAGTTCGCAACTGCTCTAGATATTCCTTGCAGTTACGCTTCCAATGACCGGGCTTCTTGCAGTAATGGCAAACATCCTTGGATTTTTCCATGTTTGAAGCCTTTGTCTTGTACTTCTTCTCGGGTTTGATTTTCTTGGGTGGGGCAGAACGTTTCTTACTCTTTGTACTTGGCCCCTTCTTAGCAGAAGAAGAGGAGCCCACCAAGAAAGCCGGTTTATCCTTTTTTAAAGTGGATTCATATGTTACAAGCATATTGACCATCTCTTCAAGGGAGGCCTCTATCTTGTTCATATTGAAATTCACCACAAATCCGTCAAACGAAGAAGGAAGAGATAGAAGTAGTAAGTCCACGTTGAGTTCATGCTCCAACACCAAATCAAGTGTTACCAACTTCTGTATGAGCCAAATCACTCGTACCCCATGATCACGGACCGAAGTCCCTTCACGCATGCGACACGTCATTAGCTCCTTTACAGTAGCGAACCTTTCAGCTCTCGATTGAGCCACAAAAAGTTCCTTGAGTTGTACGTGAATGTCAGCAGCATTCTCGGTGTCCTCAAATCACCTCTGGAGTTCATCAGACATCGAGGCTTGCATATAGCATTTGGCCTTGATATCATGGTCCCACCATGTATCAAGTTTGGCTAACTCTTCCGGACTTATGTCAGCTGGTGCTTCCTTCGGAGGAGATTTTTCTAACACGTAGAGCATCTTCTCCGAAGTCAAGACAATCTTCAACTTACGGAACCATTCCGTATAGTTTGCGCCAGTCAATTTATTTTGTTCGAGGATCGAGAAAAGTGGATTACGCGAATTCATCTTTATGAAATACTGAAAAGAAACAGACAAATATCAGTGATTGTTTAATTAATTTACTAAGACATAAAATAGGCGAAATTTATTTTATGAATCTCACTCCCACTATTTTAACGATTTCACTACCCTCTAATGAAAACGGGAAACTGTTTTCCTTAGTGAGAACATGGAGTCCAATTGACAAACTATGGTCCCGAATAATATCAGCCAACCATAATTTTCAAAAGGTAGAGCCCAATTGCTTCCAAAGCAACCTCCACATTTTTACCTCATTTCCAATAAGGGCCCAATAATATGACGCCGTTTATTGTGACATGTCAAGATGACACATCAATATTAAGTTGTGATGGACGGTCGCCATGTGGATCCCCCAATAATATGAGCCGATCCCATGGGAGTTCCACCCAACTTACAACATGTGTCGATCCAATGTACAGCTTTCCGACGAACGGGCCCCCCCAATAATATGAGCCGGACCGTATCCGCGGGTAGCATCTCATACATTGATCGTTGATGGAAGGTAAGAACTTTTAAACAATTTTAAATTTCCTTTATTTATCTTGATATCAATTTTAAATCATATTTAAAATGAGGGATTTTAATTTTGAAAATTTGTCTCATCATTTTAAAATTTTGTATGCTTGCCGGATTCACACAATTTTGTCTAAAACATGCATACAACAATAATATCATATATTATATAGGATGATCGATTCCATTTCTAATCGACCCGTGGTTGCCAATCACGAGTCTTAGTCCAATCCTAGGTAATATGCAGTATGCAATGCAATCCTATTACATTGAGCTTCCAATTTACATTTCTTCTGTCTTTATTGTCTGTTGGGCCCACCTCCGTCTTCAAATCTTCATCTCCCACTAAATCTAATGTATTTACAATAAATAACAATGACAAGTAGGGGATACATTTTTAAGGGGTGGGAACGGGCCATAAACCAGGCCCACTTTTATTACATATGACAATTCATATTGGGCCATAAACCAGGCCCATTAATAAATCCAACAACAATAAAAACAAATGTAAATTCCTAACATACACCTACAAAATTGGTCATGACAATCGATCATCCTTATCCAATAACATTTAATTCAAAATTAATTTATTGGATAACATGCAATGGCAATTTAAATTTAAAAGGATAAAATCATATTCCATATATAAAATCTTATTTTACATAAAATCATATTTTATCTTTTTATCAAATAAAATCATATTTTATCTATAAAATCCAATTTTATAGATAAAATCATATTTTACTCAATATATCCATAAGATCATATCTTATCATCAATTGTACCAAAAATAATTAATTTCATAAAATCTGATTTAACGGATAAAATATATAAATTTTCCAAAAATTCAAATTTATCCAAAAATCAATTTTAAAAATTTCGGACTCGAACAATTCGATCCGATGCCTCGTGGACCAATCAAAAACAATTTTCGATCGGACCAAAAATAGAATTTTAACATATTAAAATTTAATTTTAAAATTAAAAAATTAATTTTTCGCGGGCCGCCCGGGACACTCCCGGGCTGCCCGCGCCCCAAAGGGCTCGGGCCGGGCAGCCCGGCTTCCCCTAGGGCAGCGACGATCGCTGCCCCCCCCGGGCAGCGATCCAATCGCTGCTCGGGTTTTGCTTGAAAAAAAAATTTTTTATTTTAAAAAAATTTATTTTGTTTCAAAAACCGAGGCTTAAAAATTTTTCGTACAATCGATTAATTTAATCGCTTGATCTGAGCAACCTGGCTCTGATACCACTAATGGAGAACGGCGATCAGATCAATCAGAATTGATACCCGGTGCAGCGGAAGTTTAAAAATTTTATATGGAACGATTCTATAATGGGTATCAAAACTTTACGATTAAATTGTGTGTGTAAAAATTAAATAACAATTATAAATTTTTACCTCCAATCTCGAATCGAGATTATGGACATCAACAGATTGCTCTGCTCTTGTTGTATCTCCCAGGAACTGATGGACGAACTGTTCTTCAATCAGGTCCACGAATAGAGATTTAATCCCTCTGATAGATTGCACTAGAAAATCTATCAGAAGTTTCTACGAAGAGAATTAACGAATTTGATCTGTTAAACCAGACTGTAATTCAAAATTCACAGGCTGGATTTTTCCTGAGCAGAGGGGAGGGGGGCGGCCACTGTTAGAGAGAAAAACTAGGGTTTTTTCGAAAATTGTGACCTGTTGTGTCTAATTTCTGTACTGCAATAACTTATTTATAATGTAGGCCGCTAACAGCTTAGGACCCATTAGTCATAAGTTCAAGCCCGACAAGCAAAGCCCGCATGTTCAGAAATTAATATAAAATTTATCATGACTCCGATTGATAAACCGATTTCACCAATGTGCACAGAAACCATTTCTTCACCTTTTAAAGTCAAGATAAATTTTTTTGAATCCGAATTCAGTGGTTTCCAAAAATGCCCATCCCTATGTCATTTTAGGAAATCTTACTCCTCTACTCTTAATTAAGAAGTCCAACTTCTTTGTTCATTAAATTTAACTCTTTAAATTTAACTATCTCAACGGGGATTAAAAATCCATTACTCTGTGTGACCTTCAATGGTTCAGGGATACAGCTAGCCGTGGGCTAACAACTCCTTGTGACTCGGAACAACAATTTCCGACTTGCCCATCGAATCATGGTAAGAGCGCCTAGCAACATCGCCCCATGATTCCCTAGGTATCACTGATAGTGCCTGCAAGAACCAAAAGATTTTGGTTAGCGTACAGTACGGTCCCTTCATCCATATATCCCGATCGAATTAACAACCATTGGTAAATCGAGAGTCGTTCGAGATTCGATAACTATGCAATACATCTTGAAGATCAAATAGTGACATCGCATGTACTACTAAGAAACCATTTCTTAAAACACATCATGTACTCTGGCCAGAGATTCGTCACACTAATATCTCCTCAGATCGCATAGGATATCCACACTCGCAAGTATGTGGTGAATCCTTGACAACAAAGCATCGACTCCTATATGTGTTGTAACTGTACCCAATCCCGACACCTGATGACCCCAATAGAGTCGGTAAACGAGTCAAAGCACAGTACTAGCATATATAGTCTCAATGATGTTTCAAGTAGTAAGGACTAATGGTGTACAACCAAAACCACGGACTTTATCCACTCGATAAGTGATAACCACTTGGAAAGTCCGGATAGGGTAGTTCGATCATTCATCATATGAATATCCATTTGCATGCTTCGAACATCTCTATGTTCCCTACCAATGAAACGTGGTACTCTGCATCGCAAATGCTAGTCTCAAACTCGAGCGATCCTTATCCTTATTAACGGACGGCTCAATCGACTAGGAACAGTTTAGAATATACAGTGACTATAAGATGTGTTTGATGATAGACATCCCCATGTTCTACCACATCTTACATACACTATAGTATATTCAAGGTCTTTATCAAAACAACAATAGTATATCACAATATAACAATATGAAGAAAGATAAAGTCATTGCCATTAATAAAAGTGTAAATTATATTAAACAAAAGATTGTTTATACAAATAGTCATCAAAGCCCTTAGCCACAAGTTGGCTCACCGGGCACCCACTCTTTCAGTCACTACCAGTGAGGATACATCACTTCCGAAGGAATGGATGCTTCACAAATATCATCCTATGGATATTATCATTGGAAGTCCTTTAGAGGGAGTATCTACTCGATATTCTCTTAATAATATTTGCAATCATCTGGATTTTGTTTCTCATATTGAAACTAAGTGCATTGATGATTCTTTGTTAGATGTTGTATGGATTATTGCTATGCAAGATGAATTAAATGAATTCAAACGTAATGATGTTTTTTTTCTTATTCCTAGGCCGCATGATAGATTTATTATCGGTACTAAATGGGTCTTTAGAAATAAAATTGATGATCATGATACTATCACTAGAAATAAATCTAGGCTTGCAGCGAAAGGATATAGTCAAGAATAAAGCATAGATTATGATGAAACATATGCCCATGTTGCCCGACTTGAATTTATTCGCATGTTGCTTGCTTTTGCCTGCTCTAGAAATTTTAAATTATTTCAAATGAATGTCAAAAGTGCATTTTTAAATGGTGATTTAAAAAAGAAATTTTATATTGAACAACCTGATGGTTTTGTTGATTCTTTATTGTCTGATAATGTGTATAGACTAAACAAAGCTCTGTATGGTTTAAAACAAGCTCCTAGAGCTTGATATGAAAAATTGTCTACTTTCCTTCTTTCAAATAGTTTTTCAAGAGGAAAGATTGAAATTATTTTATTTACCAAAAATGTCAATGATGATTTATTGATTGTGCAAATTTATGTTGATGATATAATTTTTGGTTGTACTAACGAATCTCTTTGTCAAGAATTCTCCAAGATTATGCAGGATCACTTCAAGATGAGCATGATGGGGGAACTTAACTATTTTCTCGGATTGAAAATCAAACAATGCAAGGATGGGTGCTTTGTGAACCAAAGCAATTACATCAAGTAGATTCTAAAGATGTTTGGGATGGAGAACTCAAAATAATCATCCACACCGATAAGAATATCAGTTTGACTCGACAAGGACGAAAATGGTAAATATGTAGATCAATCTTCCTTTCGTAGTATGATTGGCTCCTTACTTTATGAAACTGCTAGTAGGCCAGACATTATGTTATATAAGGTGGACAGGAAAAACACTAGTGGAACTTGTTACTTTTTAGGAAATTGTTAAGTTTCTTGGTTTTCAAAGAAACAAAATTGTGTTGCGTTGTCAACGACCGAAGCCGAATATATGGCTGCCGGTAGTTGTTGCGTGCAAATTATTTAGATGAAGCATAAATTGCTCGATTATGACGTCTCTTTTTAAAAAATCCCTATTTTTGTGATAATACTAGCGTCATATGTCTTACAAAGAATCCGATTCAACATTATCGCACCAAACATATTGACATTCGTCATCATTTTATTCGTGACCACATCGAACGAAATGAAGTTGAACTTCAATATGTTGACACTAAAAATCAAATTGCCGATATTTTTACAAAAAACCACTAGATGAAAATACTTTTATTCGTTTGCATGATGAACTTGGCATGATTGAGTTGTAATCACTTGTAAACATAAAATAAATTCAATGTAATATTAAAGGAGAGCTTAATATTAAATCTGAGCAACTTATTTTTGGATAATACAAATTAATTGTATTTATTCAAAATTAAAAAGCTCATATTTTATGTGATTTATTTGTTTTAGGACATAATTGCAAAATTTAATATATTGTAGGTTCATATTTGAAAAAATCTGATTATGGCTAGTTCGGACCATCCGAACTGCCTCGCACCCTTTCAGTTCAAAATTTTCAAATTCCCCTCCGAAATGATCAGATCGGAGCGTCCGAACCGAGCTTTGGACCATCCGATCCTTAAGCGGTAAAACCTTCAAACTTCAAACATTTTGACCGCCTCATCTTCAGACCATCCGGAACCCTTCGAACAATCTGAACCAGCTTCGGACCGTCCGAACGGGCGTCTATATATAGCCCTCGGATCCTCTGAGTTTTTCACACAAAATTTTCTTTCTCTCTTATTCTTCATCCAAAATTTTAGCCTAAAAATGCCTGCCAAACGTCGTCGCGGTATTGCGAGCTCTAGCCGCCCTATCAAAATTTTTGATCCCAACCAACCCGCTGTTTCACGCCCTATTTCTGATGGCTACCCCAACCAACCAATCTTACCCGATCGCATTTTTGATGTTACCTATTTGGCCACTTCCCATCTCCTATTGCTATCGCTTATCGCCGCTCTGCATTGGGATTCTTTTTTCCAGCCTTCTATTCCTGATTCTATTTTTCCCACTCTTATTTACGAGTTCTACGCCAACCTTGAACTCGAACTGGGTAGTGATCCTCACATTATCATAGTCGTTCATGGTCGGTATATTTGCTTTTCGTCTTCCGATCTTGGTCAGTGGTTCGATCTTCCTACGAACGGACCAAGTAGTTTCTTTTCTCAGGGCCTCAACACGATCCTACTTTTGATCGTGACGAGTATTATCCACTATTCTTGGACGTTCAGCCACTGCCGCAGACAATCATCTTGTTCTTAAACAATTCTGTCCCGATTATCAAATAATTCAAAAACTTATTACTACTTCTATTGTTCCTCGCAGTGGAGACACCTCCACTTGAAAATATCTCGATTTGTACGTTCTTTTTCATATTGTCTTCTCCCTTCCTTTTAACTTTCCTCGCTTCATTATGCAGGTTATGCATAATGCAGCTAAATTCTCGAGGCGGGTAACTCTTCCTTTTGCCCTTTTTATTAACAGTATTTTAGCTCTCTTTGATATTTCTTTCAATGACCTGATCCCTTTACCAATCTCTGGCACCCATATGTTCAACCACGCTACTATCACCAAGATGGAGTTATCTTGGAATCCTGTCGTTTCCCATTGGATTGCTGACCCAACTTGTACTTTCACTAAATATCGTCCGAAAAAAGACTTTCATTCCTTATTCTAATTTTTCTCTTCCATTCAGGCGAGGGGATTTCCCACTGGTCAGCCTACCGAAGATGTTCCATCTTCTTCTGTTTTTCGGTATTTTGTGGCCAACATTGGCGAACTTCCTTTCGAAGCTCCTGAGGTTCCTCCTACACAAATAAACCAGTCTGATCGCCTTTCAAGACTCTTCATACCATATAGACGAATATGGCTACTCACTTTACCGAGTGGACTACTAGAGTTGCGTCTTTGGAGACTCGATTCGATGACTTCCTAGCTCGCTATCCTCCTTTGCGTCACGACGATGACTCTTAGATTCTATTTTATTTTGCATTTTAAGTTGTAATTTTTATTTTTATGTAAAATTCAAATTTATGTAATAAAATTATTTTGTTTTTACTTTCTTTTATTTTATTACTTTTTGATTATCGCAAAAAGGGGGAGAATTAATTTGGTTAAATAATTAATTATTAAATTGAGGGGGAGTTTAATAAATATCTGAATGCTTAAACAATGTTGATTAATTGTTTATTATTTCTTGTAATATTGTTTAAATGTTTAATTGCTTATATTTTATTTCCCCTATTTAACCAAGTTTTGTGATCATCAAAAAGGGGAATATTGTTACGTCTTAAACGCATACAAATCTCGTGTATGAGATTAATGTTTTTAATGCATTAACAAGTCTCAAAATATTATGTTTTGATGATTACAAAACTTGGTTAACTGTTATTAACCGTTTAAAGTGAGAAATTTGCAGATAATAAAATTTTTGTATATGGACAAAATTGGAAGCAAGAACCGATAATAAAAAATCAAAGAAAATAATTGAAATGCTTGAATCTTCCTAGGTTCGGACGATTCGAAGATTTTACATGAATATAAAATGCTCGGATGCAAGGCTCGGAGGCCACGAAGACACTGTTCAAACGATCCGAAGTGAGTTCAGACGGTCCGAACTTATTCAAAATTTTATATTGCTCGGATGCACGGTTCGGAGGACACAAAGACACTGTTCGGACGATCCAAAGCCAGGATCGGAGTGTCCGAACAGCTTTACGGCGTTTGATAGATTTTATCGAAGAAAATCAGTCGGAATGAATTTAATGTAGCCGATCGGATGCTCCGAAGCCATGTTCGGACCATCCGAACAATACAACAGCCACAGAAATTTGAAATTCAATTAGTGACGTTCGGAGAATCCGAAGACCGGTTCTGAAGATCCGATCCATGCCAAATTTGCAACTATAAGTAGAGGCCATTCCAAGAAATTTCACTCATCCCAGTTCACTCTCCTATTCTTTGCAAGCAATATTCTCTCTATCAAAGTGTTCGATCAAGATGTGTGTGATATATTCAAAAATCAAGAGTTGTTTGTAAAAATAGTTTGTGAGTTGGTTGTGCTATCATTGTAAACACTTGAGTGTGAAGCCGAGTGTGTTTTGCTATTGCTGAGGCTATCCTTGGAGCCCTTAAAGCCAAGTGTATCGAGTTGTAAAGCTACCGACGCAGTGATCGTGTTGTTGTTGTACATCTATCCTTGGAGCCATCAAAGCCAAGACGTTTGAAGTTCTAGTGGATCCTTGGTTAATCGACCTTAAACAAGAATGGAAGACATAGACGATTTATCGTCGAACTTTCATAAACATATCCTATCTCTTTTATCGCTTAATTTATATTATGTATTTATTTACCGCATTTATTTTTATTGCTTTAAGTCTTCCTCTTGCGTACTTGCATAATCGCTTTAAATTGCTAAAGTTTCCAATAGAATCTAAATCCCCCACATTAGGTTCTAACAAAGATGAATTGAATCAATTTGAAAGAAATTCACTGGCATTTAGTTCCTAGACCATCTGATAAATCTGTAATAAGAACTAGAAGGGTATTGAAGAATAAACTCAATGAGAATGGTACTGTAGTAAGAAATAAGGTTTGTTTAGTAGCACAAGGTTACAAAGAAGAAGAAGGAAAAGACTTTGATGAAACCTTTGCTCTAGTAGCTAGACTTGAAGCTATTAGAATATTTCTTTCTTATGCTACCTTTAAGGATTTTAAAGTGTTCCAGATGGATGTTAAAAGTGCATTTCTCAATGGTCTTCTTCAACAATAAGTGTATGTTGAACAACCCCCTGGATTCAAAATTCAAGCTTATCCAGATCATGTGTTCAAGCTGGATAAAGCTCTTTATGGGTTAAAACAAGCTCTACGAGCTTGATATGATAGTCTTTCACTTTTTATTTGTGATAATGGTTTTGTTATTGGTTCTGTAGATAAAACTTTATTTAAATTTGTCAAAGGAGATCATACTTTATTAGTACAAATATATGTTGATGATATTATATTTGGGTCAACTAACCCCAAATTGTGCAAGAAGTTTTCTAAGATGATGCAGGACAAATTCGAGATGAGTATGATGGGAGAATTGACATTATTCCTGGGATTACAAGTCAGACAGATGGACAAAGGGATATTCATAAATCATGTCAAATACACAAAAGAACTTTTGAAAAAGTTTGGAATGGAGAATTGCTCTGCTGCTTGTACCCCAAAGAGTGCTTCAATCAAACTGGATAAGGATGAAGCTGGAACTTCAGTAGATCAAACTCTATTCCAAGTCTTATAGGATCCTTACTTTATTTGACAGCAAGCAGACCAGACATCATGTTCTCAATCGGTCTGTGTGCAAGATTTCAATATGATCCGAAACAATCTCACTTAATTGCTGCCAAAAGGATTCTAAAGTATTTAAAGGGAACATAGAATGTTGGTTTGGTATCCAAAGGACTCAAGTTTCAATCTTATAGGATACTCAGATGCTGACTATTCTGGATGTAAAATAGATCAAAAAAGCACAAGTGGGACTTTTCAATATCTTGGAGATAGGCTAATTTCTTGGTTCAGCAAGAAAAAAAACATCTATTGCTACATCTATAGCTGAATCAGAATACTTAGCCACAAGAATTTTGTAGTGACCCTTACCGAGATCACCTACTAAGCAGAACTTAAGCATGCAATTAACTTAATTAAAACAGTAAATCATAATAAACTACGGAAGCAATAAATATTATACAATCCCAAATAATGTTTTACAACCATATCAAATATTGTATTAATCCCAAATACATCAGAAAATAAGGATCAAGGAAAAATCCCAGCTGGACGTCCACTGTCTAGCCCTTCCTGGATCCACCTGCCTCGTCCAAACGCAAACCTGCCCCATGGAATAGGGTGTCCAGATACACAAAGTACAAGACGTGAGCATAAAACGCTCAACACGAGAGTATGAGTATACCGTATTATATAGATGCATGAATGCAAGTGTACCTCCTACAGAAACTAGAGGCCAAGGATCAGATAACAAAGACAGAACGATCCCTGGTATGTAGCACTCTATGCCGTCGCTTCAGGAGGTGGCTCCCATACCAATACCAGTGGATACTCCAGACCCAAATCAATGGAAGTCCATCCATTAACAGGATATGATAAAACCCTATTAATATCCCGAAGATATAGCTCGATGTATAATATGCATGCAGCATACAATCATGTCATAAAATATGCACGTAAAATCATGCAAGCACATAATACATGCATACTCAGTCAGGATATCTCGAACAGTACTTTCGTACCTCAACTACTAGGCAAGCTCTACCAGCTCTAGGTCCACGCTTAGTGTCCGCACTACACTGCGAAGTGATACTAATATCATTATATTACTCCAAAAGCCTTAACTAAGCTATTGCATACTCCTAAATATTTTTAGGAAGCAAAAGCTATACATGCGTCCGTCGTCAGCCCGTTGCTGTCGCTTGCCTCAAAACTAGGCCACAGCTCTGCTACGACGCCTGGACCGCGCTGCCGCTTCCGGATTCCCAAAATAAAGCCTATAAAGTCCTAGATCTAAGTTAGAAGGTTGAAGAAACGAGAGAAGAGAGAAGTTGGTGCGCCTAGAAAGGAAGTCTCAGCCCTCTATTTATAGACAATGTTCGGAGCGTTCAAACCGGACTACAGAGCGTCCAAACACGATCGGACCATCCGAACTTGACTTCGGAGCATCCAAAGTCCCATCAATACATCAGCCATGATGTCATCTTACTGACGTAATCAATGACGTAGACCCTGACTCTGTTCGGATCGTCTGATCCTGCCGACGGACCGTCCGAACCCGTTCGAAGCCTCATCGGATCGTCTGAACTCCTTCGGACTATCCGATCTCCTTCTTCGGGCCGTCCTAACTACTTTTTAATGGTGATTTAGTTATTAATACCTTTACTTGGTTACGGGCTACTACATTCTCCCCCACTTAAGAAATTTCATCCTTGAAATCAGATCTTAAGTATCAAAATAAAACAACATGCATAAACATCTTTTATTCGGATTAAACTTTTACAGAATTTTACAACTGAATACAACACTGGAATAAAATCAAAATAACTCAGGATGTTCTGAATGCATCCTGCTCTCAAGCTCCCAAGTGACTTCTTCAGTTCCTCGGCGCTTCTACTGAACAAGAACCAAAGGGATAACTTTATTCCGCAATACTTTTTATCCTTACAATCCAAGATACGAACCGATCTCTCTACATAATTCAAATCAGTATCCACCTGAATTTCAGACGGCTGCAAAATATAATACTGATCTTTCACATACCGTCGCAAAAGAGATATGTGGAACACTTCATGGATACTGGACAAATATGGTGGCAAGGCTAACCGATAAGCCAAATCACCGATGCTCTTCAAGATCTCAAATGGACCGATAAATCTAGGAGACAACTTTCCTTTGAGTCCAAATCTGAGAATCCTGAGGAAAGGTGAAACTCTCAGAAATACTTTCTCCCCAACATCGAACTTCAGAGGTCTACGCATGGTATTAGCATATCTGGCCTAACGATCTTGTGCATTCTTAATCCATTTCTTGATCTGATCCACAATATCTGCGGCCTGCTGGACTAAATCTGTTCCCTCGGCCTGTCTCTCCCCCACTTCTTTCCAAAAGAGTGGAGTGCGACAAGGTCGCCCATACAACGCCTCAAAAGGTGCCATCCCAATGCTACCATGGTAGTTGTTGTTGTACGCGAACTCAATCAATGGCAAATGATCCTGTCAGGTTGAACCAAAATCCATAGTACACGCTCGAAGCATATCCTCTAAGGTACGGATAGTGCGCTCTGTCTGTCCATCAGTCTCCGGGTAATAGGCAGTACTCAAACTGAGAGTAGTGCCCATCGTGATAAGCTCCCATTTCCACTTAGGAATAGGCAGACTATGAAGCAAACCTCCAGGTCATCGGTGCTCTGCCTTGACCTGCTGACAAACCAAAAATTTTGAAACATACTAATACACACTGTGTTTCATTCCTTTCCACCAAAACCGAGTACGCAGATCCTTGTACATCTTGTTGCTCCCTGGATGAATACTCAACTTAGTGCGATGTGCCTGAGACAAAATCTCCCCCCGTAGATCTTCATCCTTCGGAATCAAAAGCCGACCCGACAAACATAGAAAACCATCTGACTGATAGTGAAATTGAGACGTGCTACCCTCGTTGGCTAGACGAGCCAAACGCTGGGTCTTCGAATCAGACATCTGAGCATCCCGAATCCGTGAGTACAAGGCTGGCTCAGATAATATCGCAAACATCTGGATACCCTGCATACCCTTCTTGTACTTGAAGGTATACCCTGAAGAACAAAAATTCTCAATCGCACGAGATATCGAACAAGTCTGAAGTGCGGATAATCGCACCTTCCGACTCAAGGCAACAGTAGTGAGATTAGCAGCTCCCGGATGGTACTTAATTTCCCAATCATAGTCCTTCAGCAACTCCATCCAACGTCTCTATCTCATGTTCAATTCTGTCTGAGTGAACAAATACTTGAGGCTCTTGTGGTCTGTGAAAATCTCAAATCTCTCGACATAGAGATAATGACGCCAGATCTTCAAAGCAAACACAATAGCTGCCAACTCCAAATCATGCACTGGATATCTATCCTCGTGAACCTTCAACTGTCTAGAATCCTATGCGATTACATGCCCATGCTGAGTCAGGGCACAACCTAGCCCCTGAAGAGAAGCATCTGTGTAGACCACATACCCTCCAGATCATGACGGTAATGCCAATACAGGAGCAAAAGTCAACCATCGTCGAAGCTCACAAAAGCTCTCCTCACACTCTGAGGACCACTCGAAGTCAACACCCTTCCGAGTGAGTTGAGTAAAAGGTCGAGCTAACTGAGAGAAATTCTCAATGAAGCGAGGATAATTTCCTGCTAGACCCAGAAAACTACGGATCTCAGCAACCGTCGTCAGACACGACCAGTTCAACACAACCTCAACCTTACTTGGATTAACAGAAATCCCATCCCTGGATATGATATGGCCAAAAAAAACCACTCGATCCATCCAGAACTCGTAACTTACTCAATTTGGCGTACAACTGCTCATCCCAAAGAGTCTGTAGCACCAACCGCAGGTGAGAAGCATGCACATACACATCACGCAAATGCACCAGAATGTCGTCAATGAAAACCATGACAAACATATCCAAAAACTCCCTGAAGACACGGTTCATCAGATTCATAAATATAGCCGGCGCATTATTCATCCCAAACGGCATCACTAGAAACTCATAATGCCCATAGCGAGTAAGAAATGCAGTCTTGGTTATATCTTGATCTCAAACCCTCATCTAGTGATAACCAGATCTCATGTCAATATTGGAGTAAACCGAAGTACCCTGCAGCTGATCAAACAGGTCATCAATACGAGGCAAAGGATACTTGTTCTTCACAGTAACTCGATTCAGCTGCCCATAGTCAATGCACAGCTGCATCGACCCATCCTTCTTTTTCACTAAGAGAACAGGAGCTCCCCAAGGAGATACACTAGGAGGAATGTACCTCTTATCCAAGAGATCCTGTAACTGATTCTTAAATTCACGCATCTCTGACGGAGCCAGACGATACGGTTCTCGAGAAATAGGTGAAGTACCCGGCATCAACTCTATGCCAAACTCGACTTCCCTAGTAGGTGGAAAACCAGGAATCTCATCTGGAAATACATTTGGGAATTCATTCACAGCTGGTATACCTTCTATACCAACACTATCAGCGGACGAATCAACTGCATAGATAAGGTAGTCTCCCCGCCAGACTCTAGAGCTCGACAGGCACTCAAAGCTGATACCAACGGCATCGGAGGTCGTTCTACCTCACCATAAAAAAACCAGTTATCACCCCCAACCGGATGAAAGCATACCAACCTTTGATATTAGTCCACTGAAGCTCAGTAGGTAGTCAATATATCAATCCCCATAATACAATCAAAATCCTCCATCGCAAGAACCATGAGATTCGATATCAGAATGTTTCCTTCAAACTCTAAAGGACAACCCATCACTAGACGCTTAGCCAACGCAGATAGACTCGTTGGAGTAGAAATAGAAATCACTACGTCTAGTGCAATGCATGACAACTTATGCTACTTAACGAAACGTGCATAAATGAAGGAATGAGATGCACCAGTGTCAATGAGTACAAGATCAGGCATGCCATATAACAGAAATGTACCTGTGATGACCCTCTCATTCTCCTCCACTGCCTGATCATGCCTCAAGGCAAACACCTGACTAGATGTCCGCGGCTTCAGATGAGAACACCCAGCAGACTGTCCCTGCGATCTCTGCTGAACGGTAGCCCGAGAACCCAATCCTAAACCTGAACCTGAACCTGAACCTGAACCTGAACCGCCTCCCCCAGCTAATGGACAATCCCTCCGGAGATGACCGACCTCTCCACATCGAAAGCATGCTCCAGAAGCTTTATGGCATCTGTCCGTCGGATGATTCTTCCCACAATGATCGCACTTCTCTTTATTTCCAATACACACAACGCCACCGGAACCAGAGGAAGAAAAAGATCCAGATTTCTTGAAAGACTGAGCACGAGGACCCAAGGAACTCGCAGGCCTAGACTGAGAGAAAGACCTATTACGCCGAATGCTATCCTCCGCCTGGTGACATCATCTCACCAATCCATCATAAGTCACATCATCACCAACAGCTACCCGGTCATGAATCTCTGGATTAAGGCCTTGAAGAAACATATTATACTTCTTCTCGGAGCTATCAGCAATCTCAGGGCAATAGGATAACAAATCGAAAAACATCTACTGGTACTCGTCAATCGACATGGCTCCCTGACATAAACCCAATAACTCGCTCGCCTTCGCCAGGCGAAGTGCAGGAGGAAAATACAGCTTCTGAAAAGCTGTGCGGAACTCGGCTCAAGTAAAAAATCCTTTTGCCGCAATGAATGGTGCAGAAGTGAACCTCCACCACTTACGGGCTCGTCCCTCCTAGAGATAACCAAGCTTCTCCATCTTCTGCTCTTCGGTACAGTGGAATGTCTAAAAACAACTCTCCACGCGCTCTAACCAGTTCTCAGCATCCTCAGGAGTCTCACATCCTACCAAGGGCTTAGGACCCATCTGCATTAACCGATGCATACTGAAACGGCGATGATCATCACGATGACAATGATGGCGCTCCCGACGGCGATCACGATCCCCATCTCCCCAGCGACCACCTCCACTACCATGGCTACTCTGATCATCGTAATTTGCCATCTACAAAATTACCTCACGGTTATCTTATGCAGAGTTTAAATCCAAAGATTACTATGCATGCTCTGATACCATAAATATAGTGACCCTTACCGAGATCACCTACTAAGCATAACTTAAGCATGCAATTAACTTAATTAAAACAGTAAACCAGAATAAACTTCGAAATAAATGAATATTATACAATCCCAAATAATGTTATACAACCATATTGAATAATGTATTAATCCCAAATACATCAGAAAATAAGGACCAAGGAAAAATCCCAGTTGGATGTCCACTGTCTAGCCTTTCCTGGATCCACCCGCCTCGTCCAAACGCAAACCTGCCCCATGGAATAGGGTGTCCAGATACACAAAGTACGAGACGTGAGCATAAAACGCTCAGCACAAGAGTACGAGTATAACATATTATATAGATGCATGAATGAAAGTGTACCACCTACAGAAACTAAAGGCCAAGGATCAGATAACAAAGACAGACCAGACCCTGGTATGTAGCACTCTGTGTTGTTGCTTCAGGACGTGGCTCCCATACCAATATCAATGGATACACCGGACTCAAATCTATGGAAGTCCATCCACTAATAGGATAGGATAAAACCCTATGATATCCCGAAGATATAGCTCTATGTGTAATATGCATGCATCATACAATCATTTCATGAAATATGCATGTAAAATCATGCATGCACATAATACATGCATACTCAGTCAGGATATCTCGAACAATACTTTCGTACCTCAACTACTAGGCAAGCTCTACCAGCTCTAGGTCCACTCTTAGTGTCCGCACTACACTGCGAAGTGATACTAATATCATTATATTACTCCAAAATCTTTACTAAGCTATTGCATACTCTTAAATTTTTTTAGGAAACAAAAGCTATACATGCGTCCGTCGTCAGCCCGTTGCTGTCGATTGCCTCAAAACTAGGCCACAGCTTCGCTACGATGCCTGGACCGCGCTGCCGCTTACGGATTCCCAAAAGGAAGCCTAGAACTTCCTAGATCTATGATAGAAGGCTGAATAAACGAGAGAATAGAGAAGTTGGTGCGCCTAGAAATGAAGTCTCGGCCCTCTATTTATAGACAAGGTTCGGACCGTCCGAACCGGACTTTGGAGTGTCCGAACACGATCGGACCGTTCGAACTTGACTTCGGAGCGTCCGAAGTCCCATCAATACGTCAGCCATGATGTCATCTTGCTGACGTAATCAATGAAGTAGACCCTGACTCTATTCAAATCGTCCGATCCTGCCAACGGACCGTTCGAACCCATTCGAAGCCTCCGAAGCCTCATCGGATCGTCCGAACCCCTTCTTCGGGCCGTCCGAACTAATTTTTAATGGTGATTAAGTTCTTAATCCCTTTACTTGGTTATGGGCTACTACAAAGTTGATGTGCACAATTTCTCTGGATTCAACAACAACTCAGAGATTATGGTGTTGATTCATCTGAGGCACCTATCTACTGTGACAACACAAGTGCAATTGCTATCACATACAACCCTGTCTTACATTCCAGAACAAAGAATATTGACATTCGTCACCATTTCATCCGAGATCACGTTCAAAAGAAAGATGTTTGTCTGGAATATATCTCAACTGATCTGCAAGTTGCTGATATCTTCACAAAGCCATTACCCGACGTTAAGTTCTCTTATTTTTGAAATATTCTTGGTTTGATTGACATTGATTAAATATGCTTATTTTTAGGGGGAACTTGTTTAGTTTTACAAACTCATCTGCCATGAATTTTCTGTGTTAACTTGTTAAAACTCATCAGGTTGTGAGTTATATTAACTCTCTTTGTTTTTATGACCTTCGATCTTCATGCTTATTTTAAACGCCCTCATTCATCTGCACATTCACTCACGTTTTGACATACACATAAACACAAGATAAGCTAAATAAATTTCATTTCATTTCATTCAAATATTTAAGAAGATTTACATTTCTGCCGGTAGCGTGAGTTCTCTTCCTTATGTTCACCTCCCTCTGCCATTTAACCAACCACTACCTAAGTGGTGGTTCAAAGGGATTGAACATGTACTCACCCGCGTTAAGCAGGTGAGTGAGGACTCACTCCTCCTTACGTAGTAGCAGATAAGATATCCCCTCCGAAGAGATGATATCCTCAACCTTCTCGGACCCAAGTAACTCCATGTACTTGTCCTCGTGGTCCTCCAGCTCCCATGCCTCCTCCTGCTTGCGTGGTGGAAGTAATGAACCGTATCCAGAACTAATGATTAATGAGTAATTAATCAGGTGATCATGTTTATATTAAGTAAAACATGATTAAGGATATTTCAAAAGGATTAACGGAGTCCGAAAATAGATCCGAAAAACTTGAAAATAGCCGGGAAGGTTCCGAGACTTAGGCAGGATCGGAGGCTTCGAACTAGGATCGGACGGTCCGATCTCTCTCAGATAAGATAAGATAAGGAAATAATTTGATTGGCCAAGACTAGAGTTTGGACAATCCAAAGTGGTGGATCGGACGGTCCGAACAGTAGCCCAGCCAGGTGTTCGGAGGAGTGACGTCATGGATGACGTAATATCGAGATCGGACGATCCAAAGTCCCAATCGGACGGTCCGAAGTGATATCAGGTGACACTTGTCACGCATGCAGAGATCGGACGGTCCGAAGGCGGGTTCGGACGGTCCAAACCCTTGTCTATAAAATGAGGCCGAGGGGCTCATTTCTCAACCGCACCAGTTTCCTCTCCTTCGCCCGCGTGGCTTTATTTTAGGGCTTTGGGTACTCTTATTTTAGAGATGGAGTAGGAAATATATTTTAGTATAGTCAGACAGTGTCTGACCTAGTTGTAGAGCAGTGCTTGTGTAGCAAAACCGTGCTCCAGGCTGTGGAGTTGCAGTAGGGGTGTGCCCCTAGTTGCGAGATAGTCGCCATCAGTGGGCTGACGACGGACGCAAGTATAGCTATGGTATCCTTAAATTATTTAGGAGTATCTGTTAGTTTAGTTAATGTTGTTAGAGCTTAATGAATGATGCATGGGTAATTGAATTGTAGAGTTGATGTGTAAGGCCCGGGATTATTTTATTTAATCCAGGATTATTTAATATAATCCGAGATAATTTAATTTTAATCCGAGTATATTTAATTTGGGAATATTTAGAGTTTTGATTTAAATTCTAATATTCTTAAATTATTTAGGATTGAAATTGAATTAAAAAGAGGGCTGAGGACTGAATTGCAATTTACGAAGTTTGAGGGATTAAATTGCAATTTGTATTTAAGTTATCCGATTTAATATATATATTATCAGCTTGAAACATGTATTGTATATAGACAATTCAGAATTCAGAAACAGAGGAGTCGGGTTCTTCAATTTTCTTTGAATTCATGATCTTCAAATCTTTATAACTTTTGCTTCGGATATCCGATTTCGATTCCGTAAATTGTTCTGGAATCCTTACGATGAGGTCTTCGATCTCGTGTAAGTTTTGTGTTGTTTTATATGGATTTAGAAATCAGTTATTGAGCAGAGATCATATTTCATGCTTTTGTCATGTTCTTAGCATTATATCGATTGTTTATGCTATATCGGATCGAAGTTGGATAGTTGAATATATTGGTTATGACTTCTAGCATGTATATTGAAAATTATAGAAGCTGATATGAGGTTTGGGGGTGATGAATTCAGCTGATATATAATGACCGAATGATTTGAATGATTAGAAATGATATCGAGATTTTGTCGGTTACCGATTTTCAATCGCTACGCCGTCGAATCGTGTTTTGAAGCTGTTTTGATAGCCTATGTTTGAGCTGAAGTCTTTATCTAGTTGTTATGAATGTTATAGAATTTTTATTCTTCAGTTTCAGTTAAGTTGGAAGGCTAACGATACAAGACGCCGAGTTGAATCGAATAAGAAGAAGTTGAGGTTTGAAATGAGATTGATTGATGAGCTATTGATGGTTTTGATTCGTTTCTGATATAATAAGCTTGAATGAAGTTTGATATGAGTATTTTGATTGTTATATTTCAGATTGAAGAAATCAGAACCGAGATATACAAAGGTATAATGATGACATCGCGAGTTAGGGACTTTGAAACTGAAGAACGACTATTCTTGAGTTGGCCCGCAAAAACCACATACTTGATATGTTTTGATTTATGTTTGATGTTGTCGATCCATCTCAGGTAGTGGATCTTTGAGTTTGAGTCGATATGATAGTATATTGAATTGATTCTATGCCAAGGTTGCGGTTAACCTTATTTTCTAGCCGGGATGGCTACGATAGATGGATATCCATGTCAAGATCAGTTACGAATCTTGAAGGCAATGACGTTTTATGAATCAATTCTTAATCAATATATGCGTTATTTACTCTATTGTTGAGTCGAATATGAATAGAGTTGATATGATTTTGTTAATGCTTTATATATATGTCGATTATACTGAGAATGATTTCTCACTGGAGTTTATCCGGCTGTTGTCTTGTTTTGTATATGTTCATGACAACAGATGGGGCAGAAGCTGGTTATCGACATCATTGACAGCTGGGAGAGAGAGTCTCGCAAGTGAGGACTTGGGTTGTAGATGAAGTCTTGAGATCTAGAAGCATCAAACCTTAGAACTTGTTGGTTTTGGAATGCATGTATGAAACTTGAGATAGTTTACGTTGTCTATCGTTATTTAGTGATTTGTTTGATGTAACAAATGTATGTATAGATGCTTGAGAGGTTGTTTATGTTTATATGCTTGATTTGGAACTAATAAATCATGTTTTGAGTTGATCTTGCATGAATTATGGGATTGGAATTCAGCTTTGATAGCAAAACAGTTATGCAGATTTTCTAGGCAAAGAGGCCGCTTGATCGGTAAGATTTGACCGATCGAGCGAGGCCTTAAAATGCAAAACAGAGAAATGTAGTTTTTGAGCCCGCTCGATCTGTAGGATTTGACCGATCGAGCGAGACCAATATATGATCAGACCCGAGAAAAAATATTTTCTTCTCGCTCGATCGGTAGGATTTAACCGATCGAGCGAGGTGCAAGTTTTAAAAAAAAATTATTTGGTTTGAGTATTATTTTAAATACATGATTAATTGTTTATTAATAGTTAATTGCCCTAAGATGAGATTAGCAACCCGAGGTTCCCACAACAGGTGGTATCAAAGCGATAAGTTTATCGGACTGAGAATAGATGAGCGGGGTAGATCGAGTAATCTATTCTTATTTATTTATTGCTTTCATACTTGTATGGTATATGATTCATTGATTACAGATGTTAAATTGTCACATGATGCTGTGATAGTTTGCGAAGAATATGTCGTACAATGTTTTGAATTACATGCTATCTGATTATTTGATTGAAGTAATAGCATGTATTGAATGAGTATGAATCAAAACTCGATCTTTTGAGAAGACATAATTGTGCTAATCATAGGAGGAACTGAAACAGAAATGTGTTATGATATGATGAACTGTGCACTAATCTGTTTGTTTATCAGATATGCCTCCCTGACCAGCACCGAGAGTTAGACAGACATTGGCAGTAAATGAACCAGAACAGACAAATGCTGCACAGGTCCCAGTGACAGCAACTGAACATGGATAGAGTAGTACTTCTGTTGATCTATTTGGTGATGCCAATCCGATGGACAAGCTTTTGAAGCGATTTCAATCCTTCAAACCACCAACACTACAAGGGACTGAGAACTCTGTTGACTGTGAGAATTGGATGGAGGATATAGAGCAATTATTTGAGTCACTTGATTATGCGGATGAATGACGAGTGAGATTGGTAATCCATCAACTACATGGCCTTTCGAAGAATTGGTGGGTAGCGACAAAGAAAGCATTTGAAAACCGAGGTACTGTTATTACTTGGGTTGTATTTAAAACTTCTTTCTATCAGCGTTTCTTTCCTGTGTCTTATCGGAAGGACAAGGGAGCGAAATTCGCAAGTTTGCAACAGGGCCAAATGAATATCGAAGATTATGTTGCAAAATTTACGAGTTTGATGAAGTTTGCTCCACATGTTGCTGCCAGTGACGAAGCTCAAGCCGATCAATTTATAAATGGCTTGAATCCTGACGTTACTCTTGTAAATTCTGGAAGACCAAGTACCTTTGCTGATGCTCTGAATCGTGCAAAGGGTGTAGAAGCAGAAATATTGAAACAAAGAGGAGCTCAGTTTGTTCCCCAACCTATGAAGCAACCACAAGAACAGCCACAGATTCCACAGCCACCTCGATTTGAAGCTGGAGGTAGCAGCAGTGGAAAGAAAAGTTTCTTCAAGGGTAAGAGAAAACAGTTCAAGAGATCAGGTGGTAGTATCTCTTCTAGTTCAAGTAGTTCCCGACAGTCTAGAGCTGTACAGAGGTCAGATGTTTATTGCACCAAGTGTGGTGGTCGACATACCAATGAACAATGCCGAGGTGTATTTGGAAGTTGTCATATTTGCAACAATATGGGACACTTTGGGAGAGTCTGTCCACAACGAGGTTCTGAAGGTGCTCAGGGTACTAGATCGTCTAGACCAGTAGCTCAGACTGATAGACAAGTAACTTCAGTACACTCTTTCCAAACACAGACTGTAGCACAGAGTAGAGGAGGAGGTCAGATGGTGAATCAACCTCCGAGGCAACAAGCAAGAGTGTTTGCATTGACAGAGGAGCAAGCACAAGCGGCACCGGATGATGTGATTGCAGGTAACTGTTCTCTTTATGGTTATCCTGCCTATTTCTTATTTGATACTGGTGTGTCGCATACCTTCGTTTTTGAACAATTTGTTACATTGTATTCATTGCCTGTTGAGTCATTAACTACTGTAGTGTCTATATCTTCACCGTTGGGAAAAGGTATAGTATCAGTGAAGTCTGTTAGAAACTGTGTACTACAGTACGAAGGTAATGAAGTTGAGCTTGGCTGTATCGTTCTTGGTTTGTCTGATTTTGACTGTATAATCGGTATTGATATGTTAACCAAGTACAGTGAAACAGTTGACTATTTTCAGAATATAGTGAAGTTCAGACCAGTGATGGCTGACGAATGGAAATTTTATGCTAAGGGTGCTAGATCTAAAATTCCCTTGATATCTGTTATTGCTATGACTGATTTTGTTACAGAAGGGAGCACAGGTATTTCTAATCTATGCAGTTGATGTACTCAAGACTAGTCCGAAATTGACCGATCTACCAATGGTAAATGATTTTGCCGATGTATTCCCTGACGAGATTCCGGGATTGCCACCATTCAGAGAGGTAGACTTCGGTATTGAATTGATGCCAGGTACACAACTGATATCGAAAGCACCGTACCGAATGGCACCGATTGAACTGAAAGAACTGAAAGATCAACTTGAAGATTTGTTGGCCAAAGGATATATCAGACCGAGTGTATCCCCATGGGGTGCTCCAGTATTATTTAGTTAGAAAGAAGGACGGATCGATGAGATTATGTATTGACTACCGACAATTGAACGAAGCAACGGTAAAGAATCGTTATCCTTTACCTCGTATCGATGATTTATTTGATCAATTGTAGGGTTCGTCAGTATATTCGAAGATTGATTTACGATCCGGTTATCATCAGTTGAGGGTTAGAGACGAGGACATTCCTAAGACTGAATTTATAACCAGGTATGGCCATTATGAATTCATAGTCATGCCTTTTGGTCTAACGAATGCACCAGCAGTTTTTATGGGATTGATGAATAGAGTATTTCAAAGATATTTAGACGATTTTGTGATTATCTTTATCGATGATATTTTGATATACTCTAAGAATCTGTGTGAACATGCTGATCATCTCCGAATTGTACTGAGAACATTAAGAGAAGAGAAATTGTATGCCAAGTTATCCAAATGTGAATTTTGGTTGCAGAGGGTTGTTTCTCTTGGTCATATAATTTCAGGAGATGGCATTTCAGTTTATCCAAGTAAGGTTGAAGCTGTGATTAGTTGGCAGAGACCGACATCTGTGCCAGAAATTCAAAGTTTTATGGGCTTAGCTGGTTATTACCGTCGATTCATTCATGATTTTCATCGATAGCGAAGCCTATTACACAGCTTACACGGAAGAATGCACCATTTATTTGGTCTGAGGCGTGTGAAAGGAGTTTTATCGAACTAAAGAAGAGATTGACTACAGCGCCGGTTTTGAAAATCCCTACAGGTACTGGTGATTTTGTTGTATATTGTGATGCTTCTCATCAGGGTTTGGGATGTATTTTAATGCAGAAAGGACATGTTGTAGCTTATGCTTCTCGACAACTGAAACCACATGAAGTCAGGTATCCGATTCATGATCTTGAATTAGCTGCAATCGTCTTTGCATTGAAGATCTGGAGACATTAGCAGCCCCCACATATTGCCTCAATCACCCTACTTCACCTATACTTCAAAATCCAACTCTATGCTCCATTTTGTTCTTAACTTTAACTCCTCCCAGCCCACAAACTAAGCAAATACCATCTCTTAGGACTTAAATCTAGCACTTTGCAGCCCTCAACCACACCATCATCCAACTTTTTTGAAAAAGGGCAAGATCATGCACCAAGATGCAATAAACACTTTAAACAATCAATGAACAAATAGCTATCAATAAAATCCTCATAACACACTTCAAACTCAATCAAAAACACCTTGAAAATCTTTAATTTAAGCATAATATACTTTTGAAAATCTGAAATTTTGATATGCATAAAAAACAAGTCCTCAAGTCTCATGCCACATTTCATCATACAACTCTTTTAACTTCAAACCACATGCATAACTCGAATTTTACACATCAACCTCGCTGAAAATTTGATAAAACCGAAACTTAGCTTGCAAATAACATGAAAATTTCTAAATGCAACTAGAATCATATCACAAAAGATTAAATAGCTAGCTTGGGGCCAAGGAAAGTCTATACTTGCCTTAAATTCGAAATGCTCAAGAAATCAATGGAACCTAGCTGAAAACTCGATGGAACCTAGCTGGACACGGCCCAAAGACTTCTGGACCACACCAACACGAGCTCCGGTCGACAATGGTGGATGCAGGTCGGCGGCGGCGGTCGAAAAAGCTTGGAGGAGAAGAAACCGTTGGTTGAGATTTTGGGGAAAGAAAGGAATGGCGTGAGAGGGAGAGAGTGAGGCATGAGGGAGAGATTATTTTGGGGGCTAGGGTTTGGGATTTAATTTGTTGTGTGTGGTTGTGTTTTAAAAATATAATATGTATTATTTTAAATGGTGTGAGTAAAAGTGCTAGTCTCAAAATTATAAAAGCTCTACTATAGTTATTACAATTTTTCTCTCATTAAACATTGAACTTATGAAATTCCTAGGTTTGAAATTCTCAACTTAAAATATTAAATTGGATTTTACTAGTTCGGGTTTAGAAAAATTCTAATTTTTGAAAAAGTTTAAAAATAAGCTCAAGAATGCGATAAAAGCGTTTTTTTTGTCGCCCGGAAAATTCTAAAATCCATATTTCAACTATTTTCCTCATTCCTCGCAAATATAAATTTTGGAAATAAAAATCTGGAAATTGATCGTCGAAATCCACCATCTCCGAAGCCGAAACCGGAGAATGCTGAACTCAAGAATCTTAAGAATAAATAACTTAAAACATTTGAGCAACTTAAAATTTAAAGGAATTTAAACAATAAATTAGAAATTAAATTCAACATTTTAAATATTCTGATGTCACAGCAACGAGTAAAATATTTAAATAACAAGCAGCGCGATTAAAATAATTTAAACAAACTAATTGTATATTAAAATTCATTTTAAATAAATACACGAGTGGAATAAAATATTTAAAACGACTTGGACATTTAAAAGATTTTAAATTAATGACGTACAGAATTAAAATAATTTAAACTAACTAACCCCTAAACTTAAATTATTTAAAATGAATAAGCTGAGCAAATAAAAAAATCATTTAAATAACTATCAAATAAGCTCAAGTAATTTTAATTTTAAATAAGTAAACGGAACAGTTAAAATAATTTAAATGAATAAACTAAATAATTAAAAAAAACATTTAATTAAGTAAGAAAACCTTTAAATTTAAAATAATTAAATTGCACATTAAAAATCATTTAGACAAATAAAGTTAAACAATTACAATATAAATTAAATAACTGGTACAATAAAATCATTTGAATAAATAATTAATATTTTATTAACACATAATTAAAATAAAAAAATTTAAATCGATTAAATTAAAAATAATAATCATAATATTTATTTAATAAAAATGCATGCGATTTAGTAGATTAGATTTTAGATGCTACAATTCCTTCCCCCCTTAAATTGAATTTCGTCCTCAAAATTTAGAACTTACTATCTAGATCCGGATTCGAACAACCAGGTCAACACTAAATTTTCTAACTCTGCCCTATTTGATTCGGCTTTATAAGTTTTCGCTGCGCACTCCAATACTAATCGACATCTACAAAGCATGGGCCTGACTAACTCCCACTGCAAACTAATTTCGCCACTTCTTATTTGTTCTCAAGTGATGATATTCTAACGGAAATTCATAATCACTGGTCCAATGTGACTTTAAAAGTTTTAGCTTGCCACTTAAAGTCCTAAAATATCCGATACTTTCCTTAGTTTGATGACCTTAAATCCCTAATCATGGCTTTAAGAAATAGAGTCCGCAAAATCAATAAATAATTTATGTCGATCTTTCCCATAATTAAAGGCTTCCTCAAAAAGAGAATATGCTCAATCACCACTTACCGATTAAGCTTAACATAAATAATATAGAACTTGAGCTCTTAAGAAGTCAAAATACTCAGCAACCAAACACCTAACTTTTTTAACTACGGTAGCTAAGGGGGACTATAAAATTCTACCTCATTGGCTCACAAGATACGAGATAGATCTGACCCATACTTCCACAACATCGACACCTGAAACCCATCATGTATCGCAAACAAACTCGGCGGCATGCTCAAACCATAAAATAAATCACGAATCTCCTTAATAATCACATAAGGACCGACAAAATGAATTAATTTCCTTTTATACCCAAATCATTAACATTACGGAACAACGATACTGTAGTAGACAGGTTTTATTTTACAAGATTAAGTGATTTTAAACATGTTATAAAATGACATATAATTTTAAAAGTGTAAAAACATGTTTAAGGAGTGATTATTTGGTGAAAATATTTGAAAATTCAGATCCGGAACGTCCGAAAATGATAGGGTAGGTCCTAGGGGTCCAAAAATGAGTTCGGAAGGACCAAAACAGTTCGGAGCATATGAACCAGTTCGGGCCGTCTGAACCAGTTCGAGCCGTCCGAACCCAGTGCGGGCCGTCCGAACTCAGCAGAGCCCAAGTGTCAAAATGGCTCGGACAAGTGGCAGTTCGTACCGTCCGAACCCAGTTCGGATCGTCCAAACTCCTCCTATAAATAGGGGTCCGAATCCCTCATTTTGAAGTGCAATTTTTCCTCTCCTCTCCCGGTAATCGCTCTATTTAAAGGCTTCGGGACTCTTTCTTTAAGAGTTGGAGTAGGAAATAGTATTTTTTTTATATAGCGGACAGTGTCCGCATTAGCAGCCAGGCGGCGGAGCTCTGGCGAGGCGTCTAGGGGTCATAGCTAGGCTATGCCCAAGCTCTGGGGTATGTGACATCAGCGGGCTGACGACGGAAGAAGGTATGACTTTGGTTCCCTATAGTAAATATGAAATAGACTATAGTTTAATTAAGGCTTTTAGAGCCTAGTAGGTGATGTTTGGAATGCTAGGTAATGCATGGTTATTTATGTTGTAGTGTTGCATGGTAGGCTTGGACCAAGATGGGAGCTTCTAGGATCTGCCTTACTAAGGTACGGAAGTATTATTCGAGATATCCAGATTGAGTATGCATGTATTATGTGTTTGCATGGATTATGTGGTTGCATGTTTTATATGCCTTTATATACAGCATGTCATGACTGTATGTTGCATAAATGAGCATATTTAGCCTTTATCCTTGTGATATCCGGTATTGGGATATTTACCTTTTTAGTAGATGGTTGGACACATAGGCTCGTGTCAGGTCACCAATATTAGTTGGACACATGAGCTCGTGTCAGGTCACTGATATTTGGTTGGACGCGTGGACTTGTATTAGGTCACCATCAGGGCATCTAGGTATGTCTGTCACCTCCTGTAGCGATAGCTCAGCGTGGTACATACCAAGGCCCAAGTTATTCTCTATCAGATATTCTTGACCTCGTGTCCTGATATCCAGTTCATTTGCATTCATGCGCATATAATAGTGTATACTCATACTCTCGTACTGAGCATGTTAGGCTCACTTCCGGTTATTTTTTGTTGGCTGGATGCCCTATTCCATGGGGCAGATGCGGGTAGTTCTCCCAGAGACAGGGAGGTTAGGTGGTGACCAAGACTAGATAGCGGGGTTGACCACTAGGTTTTGATTACATGGTATTTGACTTACTTTAATTCCGCAGTTACTCTGATTAAGATTATTTTATTAATTAATTGCATGCTTAAGTTCTGATTTGTAGGTGATCACGGCGCGGGTCACAACATTTATGGTATCAGAGCATGCAATAAGATTATTTGGGACATAGTATTGATATTGGGTTATCCCTTGTAGGTTCTCAAGTTGGTTTCAATGACGATAGCAGTATCAGAAATTGGAATAGCACGATGTCTAGGCTTTTCCAAGATATTCATTGCCAAGGTTGGCATCAGAACTTCGTATTATGTGGATCCCAACAGGATGGAACTGGAAGAGAAGATCCAGTTTTCAACGCTAGGCACTTCTCCAGTTTGAAAGAAATGTGTGACATGTAGTCATCCATTCTGAGTCGACCAAGGAAGCCACCTTGGAAGACTCTCCACTAGTAGTTGGAGAGATTGACGGGAAAATCTTGTCTCATCTACTAGATAAGGAACCCAACAATATTGGAAGGATCCGGTAGATTAGCAAGATTTTATTCTTTTAGATCTTGCGAGGTAGAAGTTCTGCTGACATGAGTGACAGGAAACTTCATGTTCAAGATCAGTAGATGGAATGAAAGACTTCCTTAGGAATTTAAATATTATATTTCAGTTGTAATCAGATGTATTAAATATTTCAGAATTTGATGTACTTAAATTTTGTTGTAAATGTACATCTTTCAGTGTAATCTTTTGATTAAGTTATGTATTACACGGGATTGTAATAAAGATTGTATTAGAACTTGGATTTGTGGTTCAAGTGTTGTAATCTTTGAGATTAACTTGGTTCTTTTGAATACAAGAATGATCATTGTTTTAATGAGTACTTGGGATTTTGCATGATTTCAATGAATAGTTCTAGATGTTTTACCTAGAATATTCTAGTAAGCCAAGTGTTTGCCAGGGATGATGTGATTCATCAGGATGCATAAATGTTTGTTCTAGACGGATTTCCTTAGAACAGTTGGCTGTTTTGATCTTTTTAGGTTGTTATCTAGTGATGATGGATTTTCATCAGGATGACAGGCTAAGAAATACCAAGAGTTGTGTATTGTAATCAGGACTAGATGTGAGAAATCACGACCCTTAGTCCGTATTACTCTGGAAGTTTTCATACTTCAGAGGTTGGTTTGCAGGCCTTTGTGCTTCAGGGACTATTTAGGAGAGGCTAATCAGTCTGGGGATTTTGGCAACAGTCACAAAAATGTGTAGCTTTAGATTGATAGATACCAAGCGTGGTATCAAGATTTGATTATCGTCTGTTAGAGATACATATGTCCCGTTGTCAGAACAGTCTTGGAATGGATTTTCTTTGATAAATAATTGTTCTGAGTAGATAAGTTTTGATTTTGATTTGGGATTTTGAGGATTTAATCCAAGAGATTAGTTGAATTGATATTCAACAAAATTTAACTGTCAGATGCTTGCAAACTAGGTATTTGAGTTGTGCCTCTGCAGAGAATTTTCCTTGACCAATGATTTTGGTCCAGATAGGAATATTTCATAATATCAGAGACTCAGGGATGAGTTATGCCAGGATGCTCTTGACTGTAGGGTTCCGAGATGGTATAGTAAGTACGACCTTATGCCGGTGTACTCTGGAAGGATTCTTTTGTTCCAGTTTGGCATTATAGGAAAACTTACATCAGTCTCGTTGTATGTACAGTCATAGAAATGGGTATAACTATCACGAGAATATTCAGAATTTATTTGAGTCTTCTGGAATTGTACTTGGTACTGGATTAGTTTCAAGGGATTTGAGTGATCGTCTGACTTCATCTGAGATACAGATTTTGGTTTTCATGGACAGAATAGTCTTGAAAATGATTCCTTGACAAGTGAATATTCTGGACGGGTAGTTCTCGCACGTGATACTGGGGGAGAACCAGGAGGTTTTACCAGTATTGTCTGATTCTATCAGAGGTATAATTAGTGATCAGGATCTTGATTACGAGATGAACAGGAAATTCTAAGTGATGAGTTTACTTAGGTAAGTTTCCCTTTAAGAATTGGAATTTGATTGATGGGTTATCAAGCAAAGATGAGTTTATTAGGACACTGGGATGACTTATACTGGGAGACGTGATCTATGATCATTGCAACAGTTAGGTTAAAGTATAATTGGTGTCAGTTTGATAACCTTGAAGAGACACTCGATTCTATTGACAGATTTCATGAGCCTGCTAAGTTACAGCATGAATATGACAATATAAAAATTCTTTTGGATAGTGGAAAGATGAGCACTTAGGTGTTCATGTATGTTTTGAAATGGTCAGTTAAACTTGTGCAAGTTTGTTGCCCAGTAACTATTTGCAACTATTTGTCTGAGGTTGATACAGATGTTATAACCCAGTGATGGGGGAGCTAAATATTCTTTTGCATAAAGAACGATTGGAATTGTTCACTTTTTGGTAGACTGATAAAATGAGTACAGTACTCAAATATTCAGTTCCCAAGAATGATTTGCAATAATTCTGGGACTTCAGTGTCAGAAATTGATCTAGAAAATGTTTGAATTTTAATGAATACTAACAGGATAGCATCAAGTGTTTAGACATGGAAAAAGGACAGCAACTGAGATGTAAGATTAACAGATTCAGTGGATTTGTTGTCACCAATTTTTTGGGATGTCTACTAGATGCGTTAGTTAATTGATATTTTAGATTTGATGAGATCGATTCAGGGGTTTTTGCTAGGTTGTATTGGTTTTAGGACTTTGCCTAAGAGGGATGAAACAGTTTTGTTCATCCAGTAGTGCAAGTCAGGATTGAACAAGAAATGATTATCCGTGACAGGATAAGCAATATTCTCATTTTCAGGTGTTATCTGAAGTTATGAGATAGATGTCAATATATATTGGCACTAGAGATTGTACTAATCGATTTGTGAATCAACATAGTAATTGTATTGATATTTTCAAGAAGAGAACCTGAAGGGTTTAGGAAATCAAGACTTGTGGACAACGACATTGTCACAGGTGTTATGACAAGTGTTAGTCATAAAGTATGAGAATCTTTTTGGTATACAAAGATTTGCGTCCGAAGTTCTTTTTGGTGGAAAGGAATGAAGAAAAATGTGTATTAGTATGCTTCTAGATGTTTGGTGTATCAGTAGGTCAAGGCATAATACCGATAATCTGGAGGATTGCTTCACAGTTTATCCATTCTTGAGTGGAAATGGGAGTTGATCATGATGGACTTCGTGACCCATTTACCGGTAAGCTCGAGGAATTGTGATGCTATCTGGGTTGTGGGGAACCGACTCACCAAGTCAGCACATTTCATTTCTTATAACCGAGACTTCAGTTTTGATAGGATGACACGATTGTACATCCAGAATATTGTTCGATTGCACGGAGTGCCTGTGAGCATAGTCAGCGATCGAGATCCCAGGTTTACTTTCAGGTTTTGGGGGAGTCTTCAGCGCGCTATTGGTAAAAGAGTGGGTGCCCGGTTAGCCAACTTGTGGCTACTCTATGTATAAACAATCTTTGTTTAATATAATTTACATTCATTAATGGAATTTTCTTTGTCTTTCTTCATATTGTTATATTGTCATATACTATTGATGTTTTGATAAAGACCTTGAATATACTATAGTGTAAGTAAGATGAGATAGTGAATAAAGAGAGATCACTATTATGAAACACATCTTATAGTCACTGTATATTCTAAATAGTTCCTAGTCAATTGAGCCGTCCGCTAATAAGGATAAGGATCGCTCGAGATTGAGACTAGCATTTGTGATGCCAAGTACCACGTTTCATTGGTAATGGACATGGAGATGTTCAAAGCATGCAAATGGATATTCATATGATGAATGATCGAACTACCCTATTCGGACTTTTCAAGTGGTTATCACTTATCGAGTAAATAAAGTCCACGGTTTTGGTTGTACACCATTAGTCCTTACTACTTGAAACATCATTGAGACTCTATATGCTAGTACTGTACTTTGATTCGTTTACCGACTCTATTGGGGTCAACAGGTGTCGGGATTGGGTACAGTTATGACACATATAGGAGTCGATGCTTTGTTGTCAAGGATTCACCACATACTTGCGAGTGTGGATATCCTATGCGATCTAAGGAGATATTAGTGTGACGAATCTCTGGCCAGAGTACATGATATGTTTTAGGTTACTCGGTTTTCCTAGTAACACATGCGATGTCACTATTTGATCTCCGAGATGTAATGCATAGTTATCGAATCTCGAACGACTCTCGATGCACCAATGGTTGTTGATTCGATCGGGATATATGGATGAAGGGACCATACTGTACGCTAACCAAAATCTACTGGTTCTTGCAGGCACTATCAGTGATACCTAGGGAATCATGGGGCGATGTTGCTAGACGCTCTTACCATGATTCGTTGGGCAAGTCGGAAATTGTTGTTCCGAGTCACAAGGAGTTGTGAGCCCTTGGCTAGCTGTATCCCTGAACCATTGAGGGTCACACAAGTAATGGATTACTAAACCCCGTTGAGATAGTTAAATTTAATGAAAGAGAAGTTGGACTTCTTAATTAAAGGGAGTGGAATTTCCTAAAATGACATAGGGATGGGCATTTTTGGAAATCACTGAATTCGGATTCAAAAAAATTATCTTGATTTTAAAAGATGCAGAAATGGTTTCTGTGCACATTGGTGAAATCGGTTTATCAATCGGAGTCATGATGAATTTTATATTAATTTCTATAATAACGGGCTTGGCTTGTTGGGCTTAAGTTATGGATTATGGGCCCTAAGGAGTTAGAGTCCTAATATAATCATAACTTAATCTAGTCTAGAAATTATCTATAAATATATGAGTAGTGTTCGAAAATCATAAGCATTCCATCTTGCAATTTTTGAAAATCACTCATAATATTCAAGGGGAATTTTTTGAATTCCTCTGTCCCTTTTGAGAAAATTCGGTCTGTGATTTTTGTGAAAAATTACATTCCGAATTAACAGATCAAATCTGTTTATTCTCATCGATAAACATCTGATTGATTTCTAGTGCAATCAATCAGAGGGTTTCTGTTTTCTGTTCATGGACCTTATTCCGAAGATTGATCGTGAAGCCATCGGTTCCCGAGATATACAAGAAGAGCAGATTAAATTTTGTTGGTGTCCATAATCAAGCCGTTGCTTGAAGAGGTAAAATATTATTAATTGTGATTATTATTATTTTACTTGCATAATTTAATCGTAAAGTTTTGATACCCATGATATGGAATCATTCCATATATAAAAATAAAAATTTTAAACTTCCGCTGCACCGGGTATCAATTCTTAATTGACTTGAACACGATTTTCCAACAGTGGTATCAGAGACAGGTTGCTCTCAGATCAAACGATTAAATTAATCGATTGTACAAAATTTTTGGCCACGGGTTTTTGAAACAAAAAAAACAAAATTTTAAATTAAAATTTAATGGGCATATCTGGCACCGATCGTCGCTGCCTGGATCGCTGCCCAAGGGCAGCGATCCAGGGCAGCGCTGGGTGCTGCCCAAGGGGCAGCGACGGGCTGCCCTGCCCGGGATTTTCCCGGGTAGCCCAGGAAAAATTAAAATTGATTTTTTAATTAAAATTTTAATATTTTGAAATTTAAGTTTTTGGTCCGATTGAAAATTGTTTTTGATTGGTTCACGAGGCATCGGATCGAATTGTTCGAGTTCGAAATTTTTAAAATTGATTTTTGGATAAATTTGAATTTTTGGAAAATTTCTAAATTTTATCCGTTAAATTAGATTTTATAAAATCAATTATTTTGGTACAATTGATGATAAGATATGATCTTATGAAAGGATAAGATAAAATTTGATTTTATCTTTTTAAATATGATGTCATTGCATGTTATCCAATTATTTAATTATTTAATTAATTATTGGATAAAAGAATGATCGATTGTCATGACCAAGTTTGTAGGTGTATGTTAGATTATTTACATTTGGTTTTATTGTTGTTGGGTTTTATTAATGGGCTTGGTTTATAGCCCAATTTGAATTGTCATTTGTAATAAAAAGTGGGCTTGGTTTATGGCCCATTCCCACCACTTAAATATGTATCCCCTACTTGTCATCGAAATTTATTGTAAATTTGTTAGACTTAGTGGGAGATAAAGATTTGAAGACAATGGTGGGCCCAGCAGACGATAAAGACCGAAGAAATGTAAATGGAAGCTCAATGTAATAGGATTGCATTGCATACTTGCATATCACTTAGGATTGGACTTAGACTCGTGATTGGCAACCACGGGTCGATTAGATAATGGGATTGATCATCCTTAAATAATATATGATATTATTGATGTATGCATGTTTAGACTAAATTGTATGAATCCCGCAAGCATACATAAATTGCATGATGAGACAAATTTTCAAAAATTAAAATCCCTCATTTTAAATATGATTTAAAATTGATATCAAGATTTATAAAAGAGAATTTAAATATTGTTTAAATGTTCCTACCTTCCATCAACGATTAATGTATGAGATGCTACCGGCGGATACGGTCCGGCTCATATTATTGGGGGGCCCATTCATCGGAAAGCTGTACATTGGATCGACACATGTTGTAAGTTGGGTGGAACTCCCATGGGATTGGCTCATATTATTGGGGGATCCACATGGCGACCATCCATCACAACTTAATATTGATGGGTTACCTTGACATGTCACAATAAACGGTGTCATATTATTGGGCCCTTATTGTACATGAGGTAAAAACATGGGGTTTACTTTGGAAGTAATTGGGCTCTACTTTTTGAAAATTATGGTTGGCTGATATTATTCGAGACTATGATTTGTCAATTGGACTCCATGTTCCCACTAAGGAAAGGAGTTTCCCGTTTTCACTAGAGGGTAGTGAAATCGTTAAAATAGTAGGAGTGAAATTCATAAAATTAAATTTCGCCATATTTTATGTCTTAGTAAATTAATTAAACAATCACTGATTATTGTTTGTTTCTTTTCAGTATTTCATTACAATGAATTCGCGCAATCCACTATACTCAATTCTCGAACAAAACAAATTGACTGGCGCAAACTATACGGAATGGTTCCGTAAATTAAAGATTGTTCTAAACTCGGAGAAAATTTTCTACGTGTTGGAAAAAAATCCTCCAAAGGAAGCACCGGCTAATATAAGTCCGGAAGAAATGGCAAAACTTGATCAATGGTGGGACCATGATGTCAAGGCTAAATGCTATATGCAAGCTTCAATGTCTGATGAACTCCAGAGGCGATTTAAGGATGCCGTGAATGCTGCTGACATACACATGCACCTCAAGGAACTTTTTGGAGCTCAGTCAAGGTCAGAGAGGTATGCCACCGTCAAAGAGCTCATGACATGCCGCATGCGAGATGGGACTTTGGTCCGTGAGCATGGGGTACACATGATTGGGCTCATTGAAAAGTTGATAACACTCGATTTGACATTGGAGCATGAAATAAACGCGGACTTGTTACTTCTTTCACTTCCTTCGTCGTTTGACGGATTTGTGGTGAACTTCAATATGAACAAGATAGAGGCCACCCTTGAATAGATGGTCAATATGCTTGTGTCTTATGAGGCCACATTAAAGAAGGATAAACCGGTACTCTTGGCTGGATCCTCTTCTTACTCCAAGAAGGGGTCAAGTGGAAAGGGTAAGAAACGTTCTGCCCCACCCAAGAAAATTGTACCACAAAAGAAGGCCAAGACAAAAGCTTCAAACGTGAACATATCTGGAGATGTTTGCCATCACTGCAAGAAACCCGGTCATTGGAAACATAACTGCAAGGAATACCTCGAGCAGTTGCGAACTACAAAGGGTATGTTTTACATTGAAATAAATGTTTCACTTAATACTACTTCTTGGGTATTGGATACCGGATGTGGATCTCATATTTGCAATGATTTGCAGGTGATGACAAGAAGTCGTAAGCTTAGGATGGGTGAGACCCAGCTGAGGCTCGGAAATGGTTCCAGAGTTGAATCCAAAGCAGTGGGAGACGTTTATTTAGTTTTGCAGAACAATTTTAAGTTATTTTTTAGAGATGTTTTATTTGTGCCAGATTTAGTTAAAAACATTATTTCTATTTCTATGCTTGATAGAGATGGTTTTTCTTGTAATTTTGTGAATGGGATTTTCAATATTTACAAGAATGAATGTTTGATTGGAAATGGACAACTTGAAAACGATCTATATAACTTAAAATTAAAAGACGTTCCAATTAATTATGTTGATAAACCGGTAACAACAAATAAAAGGAAAAATGATAGTCAAAACCCCGGCAAACCTTTGGCATGCTAGGCTAGGTCATATTTCCTCAAGGAGGATGAACAAGCTAGTGGGAGAGGGAATGTTTGATATGTCTGATATTAACTCTCTACCTACTTGTGAGTCCTGCCTAAAAGGAAAAATGACTAAATCTCCTTTCAAAGGGAAGCCTGAGCGTAGTCAAAATCTGTTGTATTTGATCCATACAGATGTTTGCGGACCATTTAGTATCGGTACTAAATTTGGTCACACCTACTATATTACCTTTACTGATGATTATTCAAGGTATGGGTATTTATATTTAATGAAATATAAGTCTGAATCATTTGAAAAGTTCAAAGAATTCAAGGCTGAAGTAGAAAACAAACAAGGTAGAAGTATTAAAGCACTTCGATCGGATCGAGGTGGAGAATACTTAAGTACCGAGTTTTTTGAACTATCTAAAAGAGAATGGGATTCTCTCTCAGTGGACTCCTCCTATGACACCTCAGCTGAATGGTGTCTCGGAGCATCGAAATCGAACTTTGTTGGACATGGTTCGATCTATGATGAGCTTCACTGAGCTCCCACCTTCGTTTTGGGGCTATGCGCTTGAAACGGCGGTATTGTTGTTGAACAATGTCCACACTAAAGCAGTAGATAAAACTCCATACGAGTTATGGAATGGCAAAGCTCCTAAGTATTCATACTTAAGGATTTGGGGATGTCCTGCTTACGTGAAGCAGACAGTGGGAGATAAGTTGGATAGTCGATCCACCTTATGTTATTTTGTAGGATTTCCGAAGAATTCAATCGGATATTATTTCTATCATCCTTATGAGACAAAAGTGTTTGTTTTGAGGAATCAACCTTCATGGAGAAGGAGTTATTATTAGATAAGAAAGGCAAGATGATGGAACTCAAAGAAATTCGAGAAGAACCCGAGATACAAAATAACGACCACACACATCAAGAACCTTCAACGGACACGCCTATATCTAGGAGATCCGAGAGGACTTCTAGACCTCCTATTCGATATGGTCTTCTTCTTGAAGGGGATCAAAGTGAACCCGACATTGGATGTGATCCAAGAAACTTCAAGGAAGCAATTTCTGATGCGGATTCTAACTTATGGCTTGAAGCTATGCAGTCGGAAATAGACTCGATGCATACAAACCAAGTTTGGTCTTTAGTAGATCCTCCCGATGGAATTGTTCCAATAGGGTGTAAATGGATCTACAAGAGAAAACTTGGGCCTGATGGTAAGGTACTTACCTACAAGGCACGATTGGTAGCAAAAGGTTATACTCAAAGACAAGGAGTTGACTATGATGAAACCTTTTCACCTGTCGCAATGTTCAAGTCCATAAGAATCCTTATTGTCATAGCAACATGGTATGACTATGAGATATGGCAAATGGATGTGAAGACTGCATTTCTTAATGGAAACATTAAGGAAGAAATCTATATGATGCAGCCCAAGGGATTCACATCCATGGGAAGCGAGCATAAGGTATGCAAGCTTTAGAGATCAATTTATGGTCTCAAACAAGCATCAAGAAGTTGGAACCAGAAATTTGATGAAACAATAAAGGACTTTGGTTTCATCAAAAACCCGGAGGAACCGTGCGTGTACAAGAAAGTAGTTAAGGATGCGGTGACGTTCTTAGTGCTTTATGTTGATGACATCCTACTCATTGGGAATGACATAGGGATGTTGCAGTCAACAAAGATATGGTTATCAGGTAGATTCTCGATGAAGGATTTGGGTAAGGCATCCTATATTCTAGGGATACAGATCTATAGAGATAGATCTAAGAGAATGATAGGACTCACTCAAGCAACCTACATCGACACCATATTGAAAAGGTTTTCTATGGATGAGTCCAAGAGAGGACATCTACCTATGTGTCATGGAGTTTCTCTATCCAAGTCTATGTGTCCCAAGACTGACGAAGAGATAGAGAAAATGACACACATACCATATGCGTCAGCCATAGGTAGTATTATGTATGGGATGATATCTACCAGACCGGATGTAGCCTTTGCTCTGAGTGTCACGAGCAGATATCAGGCCAACCCCGGTCAAATGCATTGGAAAGCCGTGAAGGATATTCTTAAGTACTTGAGAAGGACTAAGAATATATTCATGGTTTATGGAGGAAGAGAATTGAAATTGGAAGGCTATACCGACTCTAGCTTCCAAAGCGACGTGGATGACTCGAAGTCAACCTCTGGATTTGTATTCATGCTCAATGGCGGAGCTGTCTCTTGGAAGAGTTCCAAGCAAGACACCACAGCGGATTCCACCACTGAGTCAGAATACATTGCAGCATCAGCTGCTGCTAAAGAGGCCCTTTGGATGAGGAATTTCGTCCAAGAGTTGGGCGTAATTCCTGAAGCTGTTGGTCCAGTTCCGGTATACTGCGACAACACTAGTGCCGTTGCTCAGGCAAAGGAACCAAGGTCTCATCAAAGATCCAAACACGTACTGAGGAAATACCACATCATCCGGGAGATTATGGAAAGAGGAGACATCACTATCGAGAGAGTGGCCTCTACAGACAATATCGCTGATCCACTTACTAAGCCCTTGCCAGGACCATTGTTTGACAAACATCGCGAAGCAATGGGATTGCGTAGTGTGACTAGTTGGCTTTAGGGCAAGTGGGAGATTGAAAGAGTGGGTGCCCGGTTAGGCAACTTGTGGCTAAGGGCTTTTGTGACTCTATGTATAAACAATCTTTGTTTAATATAATTTACATTCATTAATGGCATTTTCTTTGTTTTTCTTCATATTTTTATATTGTGATATAATATTGATGTTTTGATAAAGACCTTGAATATACTATAGTGTAAGTAAGATGAGATAGTGAATAAAGAGAGATCACTATTATGAAACACATCTTATAGTCCATGTATATTCTAAACAGTTCCTAGTCAATTGAGCCGTCCGCTAATAAGGATAAGGATCACTTGAGATTGAGACTAGCATTTGTGATGCCAAGTACCACGTTTCATTGGTAATGGACATGGAGATGTTCAAAGTATGCAAATGGATATTCATATGATGAATGATCGAACTACCCTATTCGGACTTTCCAAGTGGTTATCACTTATCGAGTGGATAAAGTCCGCGGTTTTGGTTGTACACCATTAGTCCTTACTACTTGAAACATCATTGAGACTCTATATGCTAGTACTGTACCTTGACTCGTTTACCGACTCTATTGGGGTCAACAGGTGTCGGGATTGGGTACAGTTACGACACATATAGGATTCGATGCTTTGTTGTCAAGAATTCACCACATACTTGCGAGTGTGGATATCCTATGCGATCTGAGGAGATATTAGTATGACGAATCTCTGGTCAGAGTACATGATGTGTTTTAGGTTACTCGGTTTTCCTAGTAACACATGCGATGTCACTATTTGATCTCCGAGATGTAATGTATAGTTATCGAATCTCGAACGACTCTCGATGCACCAATGGTTGTTGATTCGATCGGGATATATGGATGAAGGGACCGTACTGTACGCTAACCAAAATATATTGGTTCTTGCAGGAACTATCAGTGATACCTAGGAAATCATGGGGCGATGTTGCTAGACGCTCTTACCATGATTCGTTGGGCAAGTCGGAAATTGTTGTTCCGAGTCACAAGGAGTTGTGAGCCCACGGCTAGCTGTATCCCTGAACCATTGAGGGTCACACAAGTAATGGATTACTAAATCCCGTTGAGATAGTTAAATTTAAAGAGTTAAATTTAATGAAAGAGAAGTTGGACTTCTTAATTAAAGGGAGTGGAATTTCCTAAAATGACATAGGGATGGGCATTTTTGGAAATCACTGAATTTGGATTCAGAAAAATTATCTTGACTTTAAAAGGTGCAGAAATGGTTTCTGTGCACATTGGTGAAATCGGTTTATCAATCGGAGTCATGATGAATTTTATATTAATTTCTATAATAACGGGCTTGGCTTGTTGGGCTTAAGTTATGGATTATGGGCCCTAAGGAGTTAGAGTCCTAATATAATCATAACTTAATCTAGTCTAGAAATTATCTATAAATATATGAGTAGTGTTCGAAAATCATAAGCATTCCATCTTGAAATTTTCGAAAATCACTCATAATATTCAAGGGGAATTTTTCGAATTCCTCTGTCCCTTTTGAGAAAATTCGGTCTGTGATTTTTGTGAAAAATTACATTCCGAATTAATATATCAAATCTATTTATTCTCATTGATAAACATCTGATTGATTTCTAGTGCAATCAATCAGAGGGTTTCTATTTTCTGTTCGTGGACCTTATTCCGGAGATTGATCGTGAAGCCATCGGTTCCCGGGATATACAAGAAGAGCAGATTAAATTCTGTTGGTGTCCATAATCAAGCCGTTGCTTGAAGAGGTAAAATATTATTAATTGTGATTATTATTATTTTACTTGCATAATTTAATCGTAAAGTTTTGATACCCATGATATGGAATCGTTCCATATATAAAAATAAAAATTTTAAACTTCCGCTGCACCGGATATCAATTCTTAATTGATCAGCTGAGCCCAAGGGTCAAAATGGCTCAGACAAGTGGCAATTTGGACCGTCCGAACTCTGCCTACAAATAGGGGTCCGAATCCCTCATTTTGAAGTGCAATTTTTCCTCTCCTCTCCTCTCATCTCCTCTCCCGGTAATCGCTCTATTTAAGGGCTTCGGGACTCTTTCTTTAAGAGTTGGAGTAGGAAATAGTATTTTTTATAATGCGGACAGTGTCCACATTAGCAGCCAAGCGCCAGAGCTCTGAAGAGGCGTATAGGGGTCGTAGCTAGGCTATGCCCAGGCTCTAGGACATGCGACATCAACGAGCTGATGACGGACGAAGGTATGACTTTGGTTCCCTATAGTAAATAGAAAGTAGGCTATAGTTTAATTAAGGCTTTTAGAGCCTAGTAGGTGATGTTTGAAATGCTAGGTAATGCATGGTTATTTATGTTATGGTGTTGCATGGTAGGCTTGTACCTAGATGGGAGCTTCTAGGATCTGCCTTAGTAAGGTACGTAATTATTATTCGAGATATCCAGATTGAGTATGCATGTATTATGTGTTTGCATGGATTATGTGATTGCATGTTTTATATGCCTTTATATACAGCATGTCATGACTGTGTGTTGCATACATGAGCATATTGAGCATGTATCCTTGTGATATCCGGTATTGGGATATTTACCTTGTCAGTAGATGGTTGGACACATAGGCTCGTGTCAGGTCACCAATATTAGTTGGACACATGAGCTCGTGTCAGGTCACTGATATTTGGTTGGACACGTGGACTTGTGTTAGGTCACCATCAGGGCATCTAGGTATGTCTGTCACCTCCTGTAGCGATAGCTCGGCATGGTACATACCAAGGCCCAAGTAATCAGATATTCTTGACCTCGTGTCTTGATACCCAGTTCATTTGCATTCATGCGCATATAATAGTGTATACCCATACTCTCGTACTGAGCATGTTAGGTGTGAGACCTCGGTTCCAAACAACTAATATCGGGATTAAACAACAATAAGACATACAATAACCAAAGGTTAAAAGCAATAAGGATTTTTTTTTTTTAAATAGTGCCTCGCTCGATCGGTAAGATTTTACCGATCGAGCGAGCCAAAACTCAAAAGGTTCTGCCCGAGAAAACCAGCCCTCGCTCGATCCGTAAGATCTTGCGGATCGAGCGAGCCACAAAAATTCCAATACAGAAACTGCATCAAAATTCCCTCGCTCAATCCGCGACATATTGCCGATCGAGAGGCGACAGAAACAGAGCCAAAAACAGCAGAATTCATGCTAGAAACTTGAGTCCAAAACCCACAAAATAATATCATGCATTGCAATCACAAGTTCTCCAACTAATACATAAAGTACTGGAGTCATACAACAGCTCCAAATATAGAATATGTGATGATAACATGTTGACAAGGCTCGCATAATCAATACAACAACAAAACGAAGTTCGATATCTAAACATGTTCCAATACAACTAGGTAGACATGCTGACGCGACTTTCTAAACCGAGTCTCACTGCTAGCTCTCCCTCTTGCTGCTAGCCAGGCCTACGCTGACTTGGTCCTGCCCCACCTGTTGCCAAGTACACATACAAAACAAAGCAACAGCTGGATAACCGGTGAGAAAGATAATCCCAGTAAAAGCAACGTAACAAGTAATACAACAATAAACATGCTTTCAAGACGACGACGAAATCAATAACAATGTAATGAAATGCATGTCTTTAAACCTTGATATCAAATCTGATAAACGAGGGATTGCTACTGTGCTTTTGGGATCCCGAGGATGAGATCACGTAACGACTCACCGACTCTCCCAATCGAGGTGGTGCCACGTATCCCACTCCTCTAGACTTTGAGCAACTATAATGAGTATGCTAGCACCAGGCGAATGAAAGAGTGGGTGCCCGGTGAGCCAACTTGTGGCTAAGGGCTTTTATGACTCTATGTATAAACAATCTTTTGTTTAATATAATTTACACTTTTATAATGGCGTTTACTTTATCTTTTATCATATTATTATGTTGTGACATACTATAAGATGTTTAGATGAAGTCCTTGAATATACTATAGTGTATGTAAGATGTGGTGGCACATGGGGATGGCTATCATGAAACACATCTTATAGTCACTGTATATTCTAAACAGTTCCTAGTCGATTGAGCCGTCCGTTAATAAGGATAAGGATCGCTCGAGATTGAGACTAGCATTTGCGATGTCGAGTACCACGTTTCATTGGTATGGAACATAGAGATGTTCAAAGCATGCAAATGGATATTCATACGATGAATGATCGAACTACCCTATCCGGACTTTCCAAGTGGTTATCACTTATCGAGTGGATAAAGTCCGCGGTTTTGGTTGTACACCATTAGTCCTTGATACTTGAAACATCATTGAGACTCTATATGCTAGTACTGTACTTTGACTCGTTTACCGACTCTATTGGGGTCATCAGGTGTCGGGATTGGGTACAGTTACGACACATATAGGAGTCGATGCTTTGTTGTCAAGGATTCACCACATACTTGCTAGTGTGGATATCCTATGCAATCTGAGGAGATATTAGTGTGACGAATCTCTGGCTAGAGTACATGATGTGTTTTAAGAAATGGTTTCTTAGTAGCACATGCGATGTCACTATTTGAACTTCAAGATGCATTGCATAGTTATCGAATCTCGAACGACTCTCGATTTACCAATGGTTGTTGATTCGATCGGGATATATGGATGAAGGGACCGTACTGTACGCTAACCAAAATCTATTGGTTCTTGCAGGCACTATCAGTGATACCTAGGGAATCATGGGGCGATGTTGCTAGGCGCTCTTACCATGATTCGATGGGCAAGTCGGAAATTGTTGTTCCGAGTCACAAGGAGTTGTGAGCCCACGGCTAGCTGTATCCCTGAACCATTGAGGGTCACACAAGTAATGGATTTTTAATCCCCGTTGAGATAGTTGAATTTAAAGAGTTAAATTTAATGAACAAAGAAGTAGGACTTCTTATATCAGAGTAGAAGAGTAAGATTTCCTAAAATGACATAGGGATGGGCATTTTTGGAAATAACTGAATTCGGATTCAGAAAATTTATCTTGACTTTAAAAGATGCAGAAATGGTTTCTGTGCACATTGGTGAAATTGGTTTATCAATCTGAGTCACGATGAATTTTATATTAATTTCTGAACATGCGGGCTTTGCTTGTCAGGCTTGAACTTATGACTAATGGGCCCTAAGTTGTTAGCAGCCCACATTATAAATAAGTTATTGCAGTACAAAAATTAGATAACAGAGGCATAATTTTCGAATTTTACTAGGGTTTTCTCTCTAGTGGCCGCCGCCCCTCTCCTCTCTCTGTCGAAAATTCCAGCCTGTGAATTTCGAATTTGCAGTCTGGTTTAACGGATCAAATTCGTTAATTCTCTTCGTAGAAACTTCTGATAGATTTTCTACTGCAATCTATCAGAGGGATTAAACTTCTGTTCGTGGACCAGACTGAAAAATTGTTCGTCCATCAGTTCCTGGGATATACAACAAGAGCAGAGTTATCTGTTGGTGTCCATAATCTCGTTTCGAGATTCAAGGTAAAAATTTAATTGTTATTTAATTTTTACACGCACAATTTAATCGTAAAGTTTTGATACCCATGATATGGAATCGTTCCATATAAATTTTTAAAACTTCCGCTGCACCGGGTATCAATTCTGATTGATCTGAACACCGTTTTACAACAGTGGTATCAGAGCCAGGTTGCTCAGATCAAGCGATTAAATTAATCGATTGTACAAAAATTTTTAAGCCTCGGTTTTTGAAACAAAACAAATTTTAAAAAATTAAATTTTTTGACGGGCAAAACACGGGCAGCGATGGTCGCTTCCCAGGGCAGCGCACGGCGCTACCCGGCCCGAGCCCCTTTTGGGGCGCGGGCTACCCGGGATCGGCCCGGGCGGCCCGGGAAAAATTAATTTTTATTTTTTAATTAAAATTTTAATATGTTAAAATTCTATTTTTGGTCCGATCGAAAATTATTTTTGATTGGTCCACGAGGCGTCAAATCGAATTGTTCGAGTCCGAAAATTTTAAAATTGATTTTTGGATAAATTTGAATTTTTGGAAAATTTATAGATTTTATCCGTTAAATCAGATTTTATGAAATTAATTATTTTTGGTACAATTGATGATAAGATATGATCTTATGGAAATATTGAGTAAAATATGATTTTATGTATAAAATTGGATTTTATATGTAAAATATGATTTTATTTGATAAAAAGATAAAATATGATTTTGTATGTAAAATAAGATTTTATATATGGAATATGATTTTATCCTTTTTAATTTAATTGCCATTGTATGTTATCCAATAAATTAATTTTGAATTAAATATTATTGGATAAGGATGATCGATTGCCATGACCAATTTTGTAGGTGTATGTTAGGAAATTTACATTTGTTTTTATTGTTGTTGGATTTATTAATGGGCCTGGTTTATGGCCCAATATGAATTGTCATATGTAATAAAAGTGGGCCTGGTTTATGGCCCGTTCCCACCCCTTAAAATGTATCCCCTACTTGTCATAGTTATTTATTGTAAATACATTAGACTTAGTGGGAGATGAAGATTTGAAGACAAAGGTGGGCCCAGCAGACAATAAAGACTGAAGAAATGTAAATTGGAAGCTCAATGTAATAGGATTGCATTGCATACTTGCATATTACCTAGGATTGGACTTAGACTCGTGATTGTCAACCACGGGTCGATTAGAAATGGAATCGATCATCCTATATAATATATGATATTATCGTTGTATGCATGTTTAGACTAAATTGTATGAATCCCGCAAGCATACAAATTTTAAATGATGAGACAAATTTTCAAAATTAAAATCCCTCATTTTAAATATGATTTAAAATTGATATCAAGATTAAAAGGAAATTTAAATATTGTTTAAATGTTCCTACCTTCCATCAACGATCAATGTATGAGATGCTACCCGCGGATATGGTCCAGCTCATATTATTGGGGGGGCCCGTTCGTCGAAAAGTTGTACATTGGATCGACAAATGTTGTAAGTTGGGTGGAACTCCCATGGGATCGGCTCATATTATTGGGGGATCCACATGGCGACCGTCCATCACAACTTAATATTGATGGGTCATATTGACATGTCACAATAAACGGCGTCATATTATTGGGCCCTTATTGGACATGAAGTAAAAACGTGGAGGTTGCTTTGGAAGCAATTGGGCTCTACCTTTTGAAAATTATGGTTGGCTGATATTTTTCGGGACCATAGTTTGTCAATTGGACTCCATGTTCCCACTAAGGAAAACAGTTTCCCGTTTTCACTAGAGGGTAGTGAAATCGTTAAAATAGTGGGAGTGAGATTCATAAAATAAATTTCGCCTATTTTATGTCTTAGTAAATTAATTAAACAATCACTGATTATTGTCCGTTTCTTTTCAGTATTTCATTAAGATGAATTCGTGCAATCCACTATTCTCTATTCTCGAACAAAATAAACTGACTGGCGCAAACTATACGAAATGGTTCCGTAAGTTGAAGATTGTCTTGACCTCGGAGAAGATGCTCTACGTGTTAGAAAAATCTCCTCCGAAGGAAGCACCAGCTGATATAAGTCTGGAAGAGTTGGCCAAACTTGATATATGGTGGGACCATGATATCAAGGCCAAATGCTATATGCAAGCTTCGATGTCTGATGAACTCCAGAGGCGATTTGAGGATACCGTGAATGCTGCTGACATTCACGTACAACTCAAGGAACTTTTTGGGGCTCAATCGAGAGTTGAAAGGTTCGCTACTGTAAAAGAGTTAATGACGTGTCACATGCGTGAAGGGACTTCGGTCCGTGATCATGGGGTACGAGTGATTTGGCTCATACAGAAGTTGCTAACGCTTGATTTGGTATTGGAGCATGAACTCAATGTGGACTTATTACTTCTCTCTCTTTCTTCATCGTTTGACGGTTTTGTGGTGAATTTCAATATGAACAAGATAGAGGCCTCCCTTGAAGAGATGGTCAATATGCTTGTAACATATGAAGCCACTTTAAAGAAGGATAAACCAGTTCTCTTGGTGGGCTCCTCTTCTTCTGCTAAGAAGGGGCCAAGTACAAAGGGTAAGAAACGTTCTGCCCCATCCAAGAAAACCGGACCCGAGAAGAAGAACAAGACAAAGGCTTCAAACATGGAAAAGTCCAAGGATGTTTGTCATCACTGCAAGAAACCCGGTCATTGGAAACGTAACTGCAAGGAATATCTAGAGCAGTTGCGAACTGCGAAGGGTATGTTCTATATTGAAATAAATGTTTCACTTAATACTACTTCTTGGGTATTGGATACCGGATGTGGATCTCACATTTGCAATGATTTGCAGGTGATGACAAGAAGTCGCAAGCTTAGAATGGGTGAGACCCAGCTGAGGCTCGGAAATGGTTCTAGAGTTGAAGCCAAAGCTGTGGGAGACGTTTATTTAATTTTGCAGAACGATTTTAAGTTACTTTTGAGAGATGTTTTATTTGTTCCGAATTTGATTAAAAACATTATTTATGTTTCTATGCTTGATAGAGATGGTTTTTCTTGCAATTTTGTGAATGGGAATTGCAATATTTACAAGAATGAATGTTTGATTGGAAATGGACAACTTGAAAACGATCTATATAACTTAAAATTAAAAGACGTTCCAATAAATTATGTTGATAAACCGGTAACAACGAACAAAAGGAAAATCGATAGTCAAAACCCGGCAAACCTTTGGCATGCTAGGCTAGGTCATATTTCCTCAAAGAGGATGAACAAGCTAGTGGGAGAGGGCATGTTTGATATGTCTGATATTAACTCTCTACCTACTTGTGAATCCTGCCTAAAAGGAAAAATGACTAAATCTCCATTCAAGGGGAAACCTGAGCGTAGTCAAAATCTGTTGGATTTGATCCATACAGATGTTTGTGGTCCATTTAGAATTAGTACTCAATTTGGCCACACCTACTTCATTACCTTTACTGATGATTATTCAAGGTATGGGTATTTATATTTAATGAAATATAAGTCTGAAGCATTGAAAAATTCAAAGAATTCAAGGCTGAAGTAGAAAACAAGCTAGGTAAAAGTATTAAAGCACTTCGATCGGATCGAGGTGGAGAATACTTAAGTACCGAGTTTTTGAACTATCTGAAAGAGAATGGGATTCTCTCTCAGTGGACTCCTCCTATGACACCTCAGCTGAATGGTATATTGGAGCGTCGTAATCGAACTTTGTTGGACATGGTTCGATCCATGATGAGCTTCACTGAGCTTCCACCTTCGTTTTGGGGCTACACGCTTGAAACGGCGGTGTTGTTGTTGAACAACGTCCACACCAAAGCAGTGGACAAAACACCATACGAGTTATGGAATGGCAAAGCTCCTAAGTATTCGTACTTGAGGATTTGGGGATGCCCTGCTTACGTGAAGCAGACAGTGGGAGATAAGTTGGATAGTCGATCCACCTTATGTTATTTTGTAGGGTATCCGAAGAATTCAATCGGATATTATTTCTATCATCCTACTGAAACAAAAGTGTTTGTTTCAAGGAATACCACCTTCTTGGAGAAGGAGTTCTTATTGGATAAGAAAGGTGAGATGATGGAACTCGAAGAAATTCGAGAAGAACCCGAAATACAAAATAATGATCCCATACCTCAAGAATCTTCAGAGGACACGCCTATACTTAGAAGATCCGAGAGGACTTCTAGACCTCCTATTCGATATGGTCTTCTTCTTGAAGGGGATCAAGATGAACCCGATGTTGGATGTGATCCAAGAAACTTCAAGGAAGCAATTTCTGATGCGGATTCAAATTTATGGCTTGAAGCTATGCAGTCGGAAATAGATTCGATGCATACAAACCAAGTTTGGTCTTTAGTAGATCCTCCCGATGGAATTGTTCCAATAGGGTGTAAATGGATCTACAAGAGAAAGTTTGGGCCTGATGGTAAGGTATTGACCTACAAGGCACGATTGGTGGCGAAAGGTTATACTCAAAGACAAGGAGTTGACTATGATGAAACCTTTTCACCAGTTGCAATGTTCAAGTCCATAAGAATCCTTATTGCCATAGCTGCTTGGTATGACTATGAGATATGGCAAATGGATGTGAAGACTGCATTTCTTAATGGAAACATTAAGGAAGAGATATATATGATGCAGCCTGAGGGATACACATCCATGGGAAGCGAGCATAAGGTATGCAAGCTTCAGAGATCAATCTATGGTCTCAAACAAGCATCAAGAAGTTGGAACCAGAAATTTGATGAAACAATAAAGGATTTTGGTTTCATCAAGAACCCGGAGGAACCGTGCGTGTACAAGAAAATAGTTAAGGATGTTGTGACATTCTTAGTACTTTATGTTGATGACATCTTACTCATTGGGAATGATGTAGGGATGTTGCAGTCAACAAAGATATGGTTATCAGGTAGATTCTCGATGAAGGATTTGGGTGAGGCATCCTATATTCTAGGGATACAGATCTATAGAGATAGATCTAAAAGAATGATAGGACTCACTCAATCAACTTACATCGAAACCATATTGAAAAGGTTTTCAATGGATGGGTCCAAGAGAGGACATCTACCTATGTGTCATGGAGTTTCTCTATCCAAGTCCATGTGTCCCAAGACTGATGAAGAGATAGAGAAAATGACACATGTACCATATGCGTCAGCCATAGGTAGTATCATGTATGGGATGATATCTACCAGACCGGATGTAGCATTTGCTCTGAGTGTCACGAGCAGATATCAAGCCAATCCCGGTCAAATGCATTGGAAAGCCGTGAAGGACATTCTTAAGTACTTACGAAGGACTAAGAATATGTTCATGGTATATGGAGGAAGAAAACTGAAATTGGAAGGCTATACCGACTCTAGCTTCCAAAGTGACGTGGATGACTCGAAGTCAACCTCTGGATTTGTGTTCATGCTCAATGGCGGTGTTGTCTCTTGGAAGAGTTCCAAGCAGGACACCACAGCAGATTCCACCACTGAGGAAGAATACATTGCGACATCAGCTACTGCTAAAGAGGCCGTTTGGATGAGGAATTTCGTCCAAGAGTTGGGCGTTATTCCAGAAGTTGTTGGTCCAGTCCCGGTGTACTGTGACAACACGGGTGCCGTTGCTCAGGCAAAGGAACCAAGGTCTTATCAAAGATCCAAACACGTACTGAGGAAATACCACATCATCCGGGAGATCGTGGAAAGAGGAGACATCACTGTCGAGAGAGTGGCCTCTGCAGACAATATCGCTGATCCACTTACTAAGCCCTTGCCAGGACCATTATTTGACAAACATCGCGAAGCAATGGAACTGCGTAGTATGACTAGTTGGCTTTAGGGCAAGTGAAAGATTGAAAGAGTGGGTGCCCGGTGAGCCAACTTGTGGCTAAGGGCTTTTATGACTCTATGTATAAACAATCTTTTGTTTAATATAATTTACACTTTTATAATGGCGTTTACGTTATCTTTTATCATATTATTATGTTGTGACATACTATAAGATGTTTAGATGAAGTTCTTGAATATACTATAGTGTATGTAAGATGTGGTGGCACATGGGGATGGCTATCATGAAACACATCTTATAGTCACTGTATATTCTAAACAGTTCCTAGTCGATTGAGCCGTCCGTTAATAAGGATAAGGATCGCTCGAGATTGAGACTAGCATTTGCGATGCCGAGTACCACGTTTCATTGGTATGGAACATAGAGATGTTCAAAGCATGCAAATAAATATTCATACGATGAATGATCGAACTACCTTATCCGGACTTTCCAAGTGGTTATCACTTATCGAGTGGATAAAGTCCGCGGTTTTTTTTGTACACCATTAGTCCTTACTACTTGAAACATCATTGAGACTCTATATGCTAGTACTGTACTTTGACTCGTTTACCGACTCTATTGGGGTCATCAGGTGTTGGGATTGGGTACAGTTACGACACATATAGGAGTCGATGCTTTGTTGTCAAGGATTCACCACATACTTGCTAGTGTGGATATCCTATGCAATCTGAGGAGATATTAGTGTGACGAATCTCTGGCCAGAGTACATGATGTGTTTTAAGAAATGGTTTCTTAGTAGCACATGCGATGTCACTATTTGATCTTCAAGATGCATTGCATAGTTATCGAATCTCGAACGACTCTCGATTTACAAATGGTTGTTGATTCGATCGGGATATATGGATAAAGGGACCGTACTGTACGCTAACCAAAATCTATTGGTTCTTGCAGGCACTATCAGTGATACCTAGGGAATCATGGGGCGATGTTGCTAGGCGCTCTTACCATGATTCGATGGGCAAGTCGGAAATTGTTGTTCCGAGTCACAAGGAGTTGTGAGCCCACGGCTAGCTGTATCCCTGAACCATTGAGGGTCACACAAGTAATGGATTTTTAATCCCCGTAGAGATAGTTGAATTTAAAGAGTTAAATTTAATAAACAAAGAAGTAGGACTTCTTATATCAGAGTAGAAGAGTAAGATTTCCTAAAATGACATAGGGATGGGCATTTTTGGAAATCACTGAATTCGGATTCAGAAAATTTATCTTGACTTTAAAAGATGCAGAAATGGTTTCTGTGCACATTGGTGAAATTGGTTTATCAATCTGAGTCACGATGAATTTTATATTAATTTTTGAACATGCGGGCTTTGCTTGTCAGGCTTGAACTTATGACTAATGGGCCCTAAGTTGTTAGCAGCCCACATTATAAATAAGTTATTGCAGTACAGAAATTAGATAACAGAGGCATAATTTTCGAATTTGACTAGGGTTTTCTCTCTAGTGGCCGCCGCCCCTCTCCTCTCTCTGTCGAAAATTCCAGCCTGTGAATTTCGAATTTGCAGTCTGGTTTAACGGATCAAATTCGTTAATTCTCTTCGTAGAAACTTCTGATAGATTTTCTAGTGCAATCTATCAGAGGGATTAAACTTCTGTTCGTGGACCTGATTAAAGAATTGTTCGTCCATCAGTTCCTGGGATATACAAAAAGATCAGAGTTATCTGTTGGTGTCCATAATCTCGTTTCGAGATTCAAGGTAAAAATTTAATTGTTATTTAATTTTTACACGCACAATTTAATCGTAAAGTTTTGATACCCATGATATGGAATCGTTCCATATAAATTTTTTAAACTTCCGCTGCACCGGGTATCAATTCTGATTGATCTGAACACCGTTTTCCAACAGCGAAATGACTACGACCTAGGCCACTCAATCATAGTTCCCAAACGTCTAAACAAAAAGGGGCGGTTATGCCCGCTAGAAACAAGATTGGCTCAAGATGAATGCATATCAAAACATAAACATAAGCCACATAAACAACTCAAATAACAACCAAAATACAAGTTCCACATGCTAGAACAAGTATTAATGCAATATGTGATTTGAAAGGGAAACTCGAGAACCAACAGTCCCGAGTATGCTATCCCGCTACAATGACTGCTTTTACCTTTCAAGGCAGTAGTTCCAACTTCTGGAAAGCTACAACAAAAGATTGTATCAATATCTATACAACCTAATCAACAAACGACGACTCAAAGAAAACTCTTTACCGATCTTCGTCCAACTCTTGACGAACAATGCTGCTAACATGGGCTTGACAAACTCCAAACGAATCTGTTCAGATACAAATCAAAGATCAATTACCATGATCAAATTACAAACCAAGTTCAACAACTCAAAAACGGTTCGAAATCCCAAAACTCAAACCGACGGCATAATGGTTAAAAACTGAACAAACCGGAAACGCAGACAGCAGTTCATTACCGATATCAACTCAATTCAATGCTAATACAACAACAACAAGTCAATCCCAACAAATCTCAAAACCCACATTTTCGAAAATGGTTTCCAAAAATCATAACAATTCCGAACGTCGCTCTATTTCAAAACCGACAGATAATAAACGATCAAAACTCCGCCAAGAACAACATACTAGAATCTAAATCGATTCTAACAACCTCCAAAAAACAAAACATATCCGATCGGAGAAATACTTATGGTATAACGGAGCTCTCACTGCAGTGATCACTAATCTGCCTTCAGAAATAATTTCCAACGGCCGGATCGAGCTCGGACTGAAATCCCAAAGCTTGGAAGCAAAAGGAATCGACTACAATGGAGGAGGAAGGAATGGGGAAGGAGATGAAGACTTTCAATCTCAATTCTAAGTGTAGATAATATATAAAATCCAATAATTGCGTTTTAGTCCTTGAAATTTCCAAAATTTGCAAAAAGAACCCTGATCAAAATCAAGTCGGCTCGTGAACTCTGCAATCTCCGATTAACTCAAATAAACTCATTTAAGATAAAAATGGGGCGTTACAATTCTCCTCCACTAAGAAGAGATTTCGTCCTCAAAATCAACGAGAACCACAACTCATAAGATAGAATAAAGAACTAAAGACAGTAAGAAGAACTCACGTCATCCGAATAACTCCGAAAATCATTGTCTCATGTCAGATTCTGTCTCCCAAGTCGCTTCCTCGACTCCGTGACGGCTCCACTGCACTTTCACCAACGGAATCAACTTGGTTCCGAGTTGCTTTTCTTTCCGATCAAGGATCTGAATCGGTCGTTCAAAATAACTCAAAGTCTCGTCTAACTCGGCTTCATCAGGCTGAAGGATATGAGAAGGATCTGGATGATACTTTCGCAGCATAGAGACGTGAAAAACGTCGTGAATACCAGATAAAGACGGAGGAAGTGCAAGTCTGTAGGCAAGATCGCCTATCTTCTCGAGAATCTCGTACGGACCGATGAATCTCGGAGATAACTTTCCTCTCTTCCCAAATCTAACAGTGCCTCTGAAAGGTGAAATCTTCAGAAATACTTGGTCTCCCTGATCAAAACTCAGAGGTCTACGCCTGACATTCGCATACTTTGCCTGTCTATCCTGAGCTGACTTCATTCTAGACTGAATGACCTTAACTTGCTCTGCCATATCTCTAAGAAAATCCGGTCCCAAATCTGGTGACTCGGACAAGTCGTCCCAAAACAACGGAGATCGGCATTTCTTACCGTACAATGCCTCAAAAGGTGCCATACCGATACTCGCTTGGAAGATGTTGTTGTAAGAAAACTCAACAAGAGGCAAAGAATCCTGCCAACTAGTGCCAAAGTCTAGCACTACCGCTCGCAGCATATCCTCAAACGTCTGAATAGTCCGCTCTGACTGTCCATCCGTCTGAGAATGATAAGCTGTACTCAGATGCAATCGAGTACCAAGTGCCTCCTGAAGACTATGCCAGAAGTGCGAAGTTAATCTAGGATCTCTATCTAAAACGATCGACTTCGGCACACCATGCAATCTCACAACATTGCTAACATACAACTCAGCCATCTGATCATGACGATACGTCATCCTGTATGGAATAAAATAAGCAGACTTCGTCAATCGGTCGATCACTACCCAAATAGCATCGCATCCTCGAACGGATCGTGGTAGCTTCGTGACGAAATCCATGGAAATGTGATCCCATTTCCATTCAGGAACAGATAGACTGTGCAACAGACCTCCGGGTCGCTTTCGCTCTGCTTTTATCTGCTGACAATTCAAACACCGAGATACAAACCTCACTACGTCGCTCTTCATTCTCTTCCACCAAAACTAAATCTTCAGATCGTTGTACATCTTACGACCTCCAGGATGAACGCTGAACCGACTGCAATGAGCCTCTCGGAGAATACGCTGTCTCAACTCCGGAATATCAGGCACAACAATACGGTTATTCACCAACAAAACATCATCTCTAACCTGGAATTCAGACTGATGTCCCGATCTGACTTTCTCTACTGAAACCTGAATGCTCGGCTCAGTCTTCTGTGCTTCTCTAATTGCAACAAACAACTCCGGCTCGGCTTGAATAGCAAACACTCTGATAGTCTCCTTATCTGTTTCAAACTCTAAACCAGAAGTGCAACAATCACCGATCAACTGAGAAACACCGATAGTAGAAAGAGATAAAGAACATAGCTTTCGGCTCAAGGCATCTGCAACTGCATTTGACTTTCCCGGATAATACTTGATTTCACAGTCGAAATCCTTCAAAAGATCTAACCATCTTCTCTGTCTCATATTCAGTTCTGCCTGTGAAAACAAATACTTAAGGCTCTTATGGTCAGAAAAGATCTCGAAAGACTCACCATAAAGATAGTGACGCCAGATCTTCAGAGCAAAGACGATCGCAGCTAGTTCAAGATCATAAACTGGATAACGAGTCTCGTGCGGTTTCAGCTGCCTCGATGCATACGCTATCACATGCTTATGTTGCATAAGAACACAACCCAAGCCTCGGTTAGAAGCATCACAATAGACTATGAAACCTCCAGTACCCTTCGGAATAGAAAGAATCGGAGCACTGGTCAGTCTCCTCTTCAGATCAACAAAGCTAGCCTCACAATCTGCAGTCCAGACAAAAGGAGCATTCTTCTGAGTCAGCTGGGTAATAGGCTTGGCAATAGACGAGAAACCCTCGATGAAACGACGGTAATAACCAGCTAAACCCATGAAGCTTCGGATCTCCGGCACTAAAGTAGGTCTAGGCCAATTCATAACCGCTTCAATCTTGCTGGGATCGACAGAAATCCCATCTTCAGAAATAATGTGACCAAGAAAGACAACTCGATCTAACCAGAATTCACACTTAGACAGCTTGGCAAACAACTGCTCAACTCGCAAAATCTGCAATACGGTCCTCAAGTGCTCTGAAAGGTCAGTACGGTTCTTCGAGTAGATAAGAATATCATCGATAAAGATAATGACGAACTCATCTAAATAACGCTGAAATATACGGTTCATCAAACCCATAAAAACCACTGGAGCGTTAGTCAAACCGAACGGCATGACTATAAACTCAAAATGACCATACCTCGTTCTGAATGCGGTCTTATGAACGTCTTCCTCTCGCACTCTCAACTGGTGATAACCTGACCTCAGATCAATCTTAGAGTAGACAGAAGAACCCTGCAGTTGATCAAAAAGATCATCTATTCGGGGTAAAGGATACCTGTTCTTAACTGTAGCCTGATTCAATTGGCGGTAGTCGATACAGAGCCGCATAGAACCATCCTTCTTCCAAACAAAAAGCATAGGAGCACCCCAAGGCGATACACTAGGTCTGATATATCCCTTGGCAATCAAATCCTCAAGCTGCTACTTCAACTCTCTCAATTCAATAAGTGCCATACGATACGGATGTTGTAGAACGGTGATCAGATCAATCAGGATTGATACCCGGTGCAGCGGAAGTTTAAAAATTTTATATGGAACGATTCTATATTGGGTATCAAAACTTTACGATTAAATTGTGTGTGTAAAAATTAAATAACAATTATAAATTTTTACCTCCAATCTCGAATCGAGATTATTGACACCAACAGATTGCTCTGCTCTTGTTGTATCTCCCTGGAAAACCGATGGACGAACTGTTCTTCAATCAGGTCCACGAACAGAGATTTAATCCCTCTGATAGATTGCACTAGAAAATCTATCAGAAGTTTCTACGAAGAGAATTAACGTATTTGATCCGTTAAACCAGATTGCAAATTCAAAATTCGCAGGCTGGATTTTCCTGAGCAGAGGGGAGGGGGGCGGCCACTGTTAGAGAAAAATACTAGGGTTTTTTTTTAAATTTGTGACCTGTTGTGTGTAATTTCTGTACTGCAATAACTTATTTATAATGTAGGCCGCTAACAGCTTAGGGCCCATTAGTCATAAGTTCAAGCCCGACAAGCAAAGCCCGCATGTTCAGAAATTAATATAAAATTCATCATGACTCCGATTGATAAACCGATTTCACCAATGTGCACAGAAACCATTTCTGCACCTTTTAAAGTCAAGATAAATTTTTCTGAATCCGAATTCAGTGATTTCCAAAAATGCCCATCCCTATGTCATTTTAGGAAATCTTACTCCTCTACTCTTAAATAAGAAGTCCAACTTCTTTGTTCATTAAATTTAACTCTTTAAATTTAACTATCTCAACGGGGATTAAAAATCCATTACTCTGTGTGACCCTCAATGGTTCAGGGATACAGCTAACCGTGGGCTCACAACTCCTTGTGACTCGGAACAACAATTTCCGACTTGCCCATCGAATCATGGTAAGAGCGCCTAGCAACATCGCCCCATGATTCCCTAGGTATCACTGATAGTGTCTGCAAGAACCAATAGATTTTGGTTAGCGTACAGTACGGTCCCTTCATCCATATATCCCGATCGAATCAACAACCATTGGTATATCGAGAGTCGTTCGAGATTCGATAACTATGCAATACATCTTGAAGATCAAATAGTGACATCGCATGTGCTACTAAGAAACCATTTCTTAAACCACATCATGTACTCTGGCCAGAGATTCGTCACACTAATATCTCCTCAGATCGCATAGGATATCCACACTCGCAAGTATGTGGTGAATCCTTGACAACAAAGCATCGACTCCTATTTGTGTTGTAACTGTACCCAATCCTGACACCTGATGACCCCAATAGAGTCGGTAAACGAGTCAAAGCACAGTACTAGCATATAGAGTCTCAATGATGTTTCAAGTAGTAAGGACTAATGGTGTACAACCAAAACCGCGGATTTTATCCACTCGATAAGTGATAACCACTTGGAAAGTTCGGATAGGGTAGTTCGATCATTCATCATATGAATATCCATTTGCATGCTTCGAACATCTCTATGTTCCCTACCAATGAAACGTGGTACTCTGCATCGCAAATGCTAGTCTCAAGCTCGAGCGATCCTTATCCTTATTATCGGACGGCTCAATTGACTAGGAACAGTTTAGAATATACAGTGACTATAAGATGTGTTTCATGATAGACATCCCCATATTCTACCACATCTTATATACACTATAGTATATTCAAGGTCTTTATCAAAACAACAATAGTATATCACAATATAACAATATGAAGAAAGATAAAGTCATTGTCATTAATAAAAGTGTAAATTATATTAAACATAAGATTGTTTATACAAAGAGTCATCAAAGCCCTTAGCCACAAGTTGGCTCACCGGGCACCCACTCTTTCAATCTCCCACTTGCCCTAAAGCCAACTAGTCATACTACGTAGACCCATTGCTTCGCGATGTTTTTCAAATAATGGTCCTGGCAAGGGCTTAGTAAGTGGATCAGCGATATTGTCTGCAGAGGCCACTCTTTCGACAGTGATGTCTCCTCTTTCCACAATCTCCCGGATGATGTGGTATTTCCTCAGTACGTGTTTGGATCTTTGATGAGACCTTGGTTCCTTTGCCTGAGCAACGGCACCCGTGTTGTCACAGTACACCGGGACTGGACCAACAACTTCAGGAATAACGCCCAACTCTTGGACGAAATTCCTCATCCAAACGGCCTCTTTAGCAGCAGCTGATGCTGCAATGTATTCTGCCTCAGTGGTGGAATCCGCTGTGGTGTCCTGCTTGGAACTCTTCCAAGAAACAGCACCGCCATTGAGCATGAACACAAATCCAGAGGTTGACTTCGAGTCATCCACGTCACTTTGGAAGCTAGAGTCGGTATAGCCTTCCAATTTTAGTTCTCTTCCTCCATATACCATGAACATATTCTTAGTCCTTCGTAAGTACTTAAGAATGTCCTCACGGCTTTCCAATGCATTTGACCGGGATTAGCTTGATATCTGCTCGTGACACTCAGAGCAAATGCTACATCCGGTCTGGTAGATATCATCCCATACATGATACTATCTATGGCTGACGCATATGGTACATGTGTCATTTTCTCTATCTCTTCATCAGTCTTAGGACACATAGACTTGGATAGAGAAACTCCATGACACATGGGTAGATGTCCTCTCTTGGACCCATCCATTGAAAAACATTTCAATATGGTGTCGATGTAGGTTGATTGAGTGAGTCCTATCATTCTCTTAGATCTATCTCTATAGATCTGTATCCCTAGAATATAGGATGCCTCTGCAAAATCCTTCATCGAGAATCTACCTGATAACCATATCTTTGTTGACTGCAACATCCCTACATCATTCCCAATGAGTAGGATGTCATCAACATAAAGTACTAAGAATGTCACAGCATCCTTAACTACTTTCTTGTACACGCATGGTTCCTCCGGGTTCTTGATGAAACCAAAATCCTTTATTGTTTCATCAAATTTCTGGTTCCAACTTCTTGATGCTTGTTTTAGACCATAGATTGATCTCTGAAGCTTGCATACCTTATGCTCGCTTCCCATGGATGTGTATCCCTCAGGCTGCGTCATATAGATCTCTTCCTTATTAAGAAAAGCAGTCTTCACATCCATTTGCCATATCTCATAGTCATACCAAGCAGCTATGGCAATAAGGATTCTTATGGACTTGAACATTGCAACTGGTGAAAAGGTTTCATCATAGTCAACTCCTTGTCTTTGAGTATAACCTTTCGCCACCAATCGCGCCTTGTAGGTCAATACCTTACCATCAGGCCCAAGCTTTCTCTTGTAGATCCATTTACACCCTATTGGAACAATTCCATCGGGAGGATCTACTAAAGACCAAACTTGGTTTGTATGCATCGAATCTATTTCCGACTGAATAGCTTCAAGCCATAAATTTGAATCCGCATCAGAAATTGCTTCCTTGAAGTTTCTTGGATCACATCCAACATCGGGTTCATCTTGATCCCCTTCAAGAAGAAGACCATATCGAATAGGAGGTCTAGAAGTCCTCTCGGATCTTCTAGGTATAGGCGTGTCTATCAATGGTTCCTGAGGTATAGGATCGTTATTTTGTATTTCGGGTTCTTCTCGAATTTCTTCGAGTTCCATCATCTCGCCTTTCTTATCCAATAAGAACTCCTTCTCCAAGAAGGTGGCATTCCTTGAAACAAACACCTTTGTTTCAGCAGGATGATAGAAATAATATCCGATTGAATTCTTCGGATACCCTACAAAATAACATAAGGTGGATCGACTATCCAACTTATCTCCCACTGTCTGCTTCACGTAAGCAGGACATCCCCAAATGCTCAAGTACGAATACTTAGGAGCTTTGCCATTCCATAACTCGTATGGTGTTTTGTCCACTGCTTTAGTGTGGACGTTGTTCAACAACAACACCGCCGTTTCAAGCGCGTAGCCCCAAAACGAAGGTGGAAGCTCAGTGAAGCTCATCATGGATCGAACCATGTCCAACAAAGTTCGATTACGATGCTCCGATACACCATTCAGCTGAGGTGTCATAGGAGGAGTCCACTGAGAGAGAATCCCATTCTCCTTCAGATAGTCTAAAAACTCAGTACTTAAGTATTCTCCACCTCGATCCGATCGAAGTGCTTTAATACTTTTACCTAGCTTGTTTTCTACTTCAGCCTTGAATTCTTTGAACTTTTCAAATGCTTCAGACTTATATTTCATTAAATATAAATACCCATACCTAGAATAATCATCAGTAAAGGTAATGAAGTAGGTGTGTCCATATTGAGTACCAATTCTAAATGGACCACAAACGTCTGTATGGATCAAATCCAACAGATTTTGACTACGCTCAGGTTTCCCCTTAAAAGGAGATTTAGTCATTTTTCCTTTCAGGCAGGATTCACAAGTAGGTAGAGAGTTAATATCAGACATATCAAACATGCCCTCTCCCACTAGCTTGTTCATCCTCCTTGAGGAAATATGACCTATCCTTGCGTGCCAAAGGTTTGCCGGGTTTTGACTATCGATTTTCCTTTTGTTTGTTGTTGCCGGTTTATCAACATAATTTATTGGAACGTCTTTTAGTTTAAGTTATATAGATCGTTTTCAAGTTGTCCATTTCGAATCAAACATTCATTCTTGTAAATATTGCAAATCTCATTCACAAAATTGCAAGAATAACCATCTCTATCAAGCATAGAAACAAAAATAATGTTTTTAATCAAATCTGGAACAAATAAAACATATCTCAAAAGTAACTTAAAACCGTTCTGCAAAATTAAATAAATATCTCCCACAACTTTAGCTTCAGCTCTGGAACCATTTCCGAGCCTCAGCTGGGTCTCACCCATTCTAAGCCTGCGACTTCTTGTCATCACCTGCAAATCATTGCAAATGTGAGATCCACATCCGGTATCCAATACCCAAGAAGTAGTATTAAGTGAAACATTTATTTCAATATAGAACATACCCTTCGCAGTTCGCAACTGCTCTAGATATTCCTTGCAGTTACGTTTCCAATGACTGGGCTTCTTGCAGTAATGGCAAACATCCTTGGACTTTTCCATGTTTGAAGCCTTTGTCTTGTACTTCTTCTCCGGTTCGATTTTCTTGGGTGGGGCAGAACGTTTCTTACCCTTTGTACTTGGCCCCTTCTTAGCAGAAGAAGAGGAGCCCACCAAGAAAGCCGGTTTATCCTTCTTTAAAGTGGATTCATATGTCACAAACATATTGACCATCTCTTCAAGGGAGGCCTCTATCTTGTTCATATTGAAATTCACCACAAATCCGTCAAACGAAGAAGGAAGAGACAGAAGTAATAAGTCCACGTTGAGTTCATGCTCCAACACCAAATCAAGCGTTACCAACTTCTGTATGAGCCAAATCACTCGTACCCCATGATCACGGACCGAAGTCCCTTCACGCATGCGACACGTCATTAGCTCCTTTACAGTAGCGAACCTTTCAGCTCTCGATTGAGCCCCAAAAAGTTCCTTGAGTTGTACGTGAATGTCAGCAACATTCACGGTGTCCTCAAATCGCCTCTGGAGTTCATCAGACATCGAGGCTTGCATATAGCATTTGGCCTTGATATCATGGTCCCACCATGTATCAAGTTTGGCTAACTCTTCCGGACTTATGTCAGCTGGTGCTTCCTTCGGAGGAGATTTTTCTAACACGTAGAGCATCTTCTCCGAAGTCAAGACAATCTTCAACTTACGGAACCATTCCGTATAGTTTGCGCCAGTCAATTTATTTTGTTCGAGGATCGAGAAAAGTGGATTACGCGAATTCATCTTTATGAAATACTGAAAAGAAACAGACAAATATCAGTGATCGTTTAATTAATTTACTAAGACATTAAAATAGGCGAAATTTATTTTATGAATCTCACTCCCACTATTTTAACGATTTCACTACCCTCTAGTGAAAACGGGAAACTGTTTTCCTTAGTGAGAACATGGAGTCCAATTGACAAACTATGGTCCCGAATAATATCAGCCAACCATAATTTTCAAAAGGTAGAGCCCAATTGCTTCCAAAGCAACCTCCACGTTTTTACCTCATGTCCAATAAGGGCCCAATAATATGACGCCGTTATTGTGACATGTCAAGATGACCCATCAATATTAAGTTGTGATGGACGGTCGCCATGTGGATCTCCCAATAATATGAGCCGATCCCATGGGAGTTCCACCCAACTTACAACATGTGTCGATCCAATGTACAGCTTTCCGACGAACGGGCCCCCCCAATAATATGAGCCGGACCGTATCCGCGGGTAGCATCTCATACATTGATCGTTGATGGAAGGTAGGAACATTTAAACAATTTTAAATTTCCTTTATTTATCTTGATATCAATTTTAAATCATATTTAAAATGAGGGATTTTAATTTTGAAAATTTGTATCATCATTTTAAAATTTTGTATGCTTGCCGGATTCACACAATTTAGTCTAAAACATGCATACAACAATAATATCACATATTATATAGGATGATCGATTCCATTTCTAATCGACCTGTGGTTGCCAATCACGAGTCTTAGTCCAATCCTAGGTAATATGCAGTATGCAATGCAATCCTATTACATTGTGCTTCCAATTTACATTTCTTCTGTCTTTATTGTCTGCTGGGCCCACCTCCGTCTTCAAATCTTCATCTCCCACTAAATCTAATGTATTTACAATAAATAACAATGACAAGTAGGGGATACATTTTTAAGGGGTGGGAACGGGCCATAAACCAAGCTCACTTTTATTACATATGACAATTCATATTGGGCCATAAACCAGGCCCATTAATAAATCCAACAACAATAAAAACAAATGTAAATTCCTAACATACACCTATAAAATTGGTCATGGCAATCGATCATCCTTATCCAATAACATTTAATTCAAAATTAATTTATTGGATAACATGTAATGGCAATTTAAATTTAAAAGGATAAAATCATATTCCATATATAAAATCTTATTTTACATACAAAATCATATTTTATCTTTTTATCAAATAAAATCATATTTTATCTATAAAATCCAATTTTATACATAAAATCATATTTTACTCAATATATCCATAAGATCATATCTTATCATCAATTGTACCAAAAATAATTAATTTCATAAAATCTGATTTAACGGATAAAATTTATAAATTTTCCAAAAATTCAAATTTATTCAAAAATCAATTTTAAAATTTTCGGACTCGAACAATTCGATCCGACGCCTCGTGGACCAATCAAAAACAATTTTCGATCGGACCAAAAATAGAATTTTAACATATTAAAATTTTAATTTTAAAAATTAAATATTAATTTTTCCGCGGGCCGCCCGGGACGCTCCCGGGCTGCCCGCGCCCCAAAGGGCTCGGGCCGGGCAGCGACGATCGCTGCCCTGCGCAGCGCCCAGTGCTGCACTGGGCAGCGCCGTGCGCTGCCCCCCCCCCCCCCGGGCAGCAATCCAATCGCTGCCCGGTTTTTGCCTGAAAAAAAAAATTTTATTTTTAAAATATTTATTTTGTTTCAAAAACCGAGGCTTAAAAATTTTTGTACAATCGATTAATTTAATCGCTTGATCTGAGCAACCTGGCTCTGATACCACTGTTGTAGAACGGTGATCAGATCAATCAGGATTGATACCCGGTGCAGCGGAAGTTTAAAAATTTTATATGGAATGATTCCATATTGGGTATCAAAACTTTACGATAAATTGTGTGTGTAAAAATTAAATAACAATTATAAATTTTTACCTCCAATCTCGAATCGAGATTATTGACACCAACAGATTGCTCTGCTCTTGTTGTATCTCCCTGGAACCGATGGACGAACTGTTCTTCAATTAGGTCCACGAACAGAGATTTAATCCCTCTGATAGATTGCACTAGAAAATCTATCAGAAGTTTCTACGAAGAGAATTAACGAATTTGATCCGTTAAACCAGACTGCAAATTCAAAATTCACAGGTTGGATTTTCCTGAGCAGAGGGGAGGGGGGTGGCCACTGTTAGAGAAAAATACTAGGGTTTTTTTTAAAATTTGTGACCTGTTGTGTGTAATTTCTGTACTGCAATAACTTATTTATAATGTAGGCCGCCAACAGCTTAGGGCCCATTAGTCATAAGTTCAAGCCCGACAAGCAAAGCCCGCATGTTCAGAAATTAATATAAAATTCATCATGACTCCGATTGATAAACCGATTTCACCAATGTGCACAGAAACCATTTCTGCATCTTTTAAAGTCAAGATAAATTTTTCTGAATCCGAATTCAGTGATTTCCAAAAATGCCCATTCCTATGTCATTTTAGGAAATCTTACTCCTCTACTCTTAAATAAGAAGTCCAACTTCTTTGTTCATTAAATTTAACTCTTTAAATTTAACTATCTCAACGGGGATTAAAAATCCATTACTCTGTGTGACCCTCAATGGTTCAGGGATACAGCTAGCCGTGGGCTCACAACTCCTTGTGACTCGGAACAACAATTTCCGACTTGCCCATCGAATCATGGTAAGAGCGCCTAGCAACATCGCCCCATGATTCCCTAGGTATCACTGATAGTGCCTGCAAGAACCAATAGATTTTGGTCAGCGTACAGTACGGTCCCTTCATCCATATATCCCGATCGAATCAACAACCATTGGTATATCGAGAGTCGTTCGAGATTCGATAACAATGCAATACATCTTGAAGATCAAATAGTGACATCGCATGTGCTACTAAGAAACCATTTCTTAAACCACATCATGTACTCTGGCCAGAGATTCATCACACTAATATCTCCTCAGATCGCATAGGATATCCACACTCGCAAGTATGTGGTGAATCCTTGACAACAAAGCATCGACTCCTATATGTGTTGTAACTGTACCCAATCCCGACACCTGATGACCCCAATAGAGTCGGTAAACGAGTCAAAGAACAGTACTAGCATATAGAGTCTCAATGATGTTTCAAGTAGTAAGGACTAATGGTGTACAACCAAAACCGCGGACTTTATCCACTCGATAAGTGATAACCACTTGGAAAGTTCGGATAGGGTAGTTCGATCATTCATCATATGAATATCCATTTGCATGCTTCGAACATCTCTATGTTCCCTACCAATGAAACGTGGTACTCTGCATCGCAAATGCTAGTCTCAAGCTCGAGCGATCCTTATCCTTATTATCGGACGGCTCAATCGACTAGGAACAGTTTAGAATATACAGTGACTATAAGATGTGTTTCATGATAGACATCCCCATGTTCTACCACATCTTATATACACTATAGTATATTCAAGGTCTTTATCAAAACAACAATAGTATATCACAATATAACAATATGAAGAAAGATAAAGTCATTGCCATTAATAAAAGTGTAAATTATATTAAACATAAGATTGTTTATACAAAGAGTCATCAAAGCCCTTAGCCACAAGTTGGCTCACCGGGCACCCACTCTTTCAACGGAGCTTTGGAGATAGGTTGAGTACCTGGCACTAAGTCAATGTTGAATTCGATTTCTCGAATAGGTGGCAAACCAGGAAAATCTTCCGGGAACACATCAACAAATTTTCTAACCACCGGTAAATCTACCAAAGCTGGGCTAGATTTCAGTACATCAACCGCATAAACCAAAAATCCTTCTGCACCTCTCTGTATCAAACGAGTCATAGATAACACTGAAATCAAAGGAATTCTAGATCGAGAATCCATACCAAAGAATTTTCACTCGTCTGCCATTTCAGGTCTGAACCTGACAACTTTCAGAAAACAATCGACTGTTGCCCTGTACTTGGTTAAAGCATCTATACCGACAATACAATCAAAATCTGACAGTCCAAGTACAATACAGTCGAATTCTAACAGATTTCCTTCAAAACACAGTTCACAGTTCCTGACTAATCTGACAGAAACAATTCCTCCACCCAAAGATGAAGTAACAGCTACTACTGTAGGCAACAACTCAGTAGGCAAAGCATGTTGGAAAACTGTGTTCAGATCAATTAGAATTGATACCCGGTGCAGCGGAAGTTTAAAAATTTATTTTATTAATATGGAACGATTCCATATCTGGGTATCAAAACTTTTACGATTAAATTTGTGTAAGTAAAATAAATAATCACAATTAAATATTTTACCTTGTCAAGCAAAGGCTTGATTGTGGACTCCAACAGAATTTAATCTGCTCTTCTTGTAAATCCCGGGAACTGATGGCGTCACGATCTTTCTCCGGAATCAGGTCCACGAATGGAAAACAGAAACCCTCTGATTGACTGCACTAGAAATCAATCAGAAGTTTGCGTAGAGAATAAACAGATATGATCTGTTAATTCAGAATTGTAATTTTTCACAAAAATCACAAGACTGAATTTTCTCCGAAAAGGGACAAGGATTTTCGAAAAACCCTTATAAAATAATATGTGTGTTTTCGAAAATTTGATGAATGAATTGCATGTAATTTTTGAACACTGCACATATATTTATAGATAATTTCTAAACTATATTAAGTTATAATTGTATCAGGACTCCAACTCCTTAAAGCCCACAATCCATAACTTAAGCCCAACAAGCCAAGCCCGTTGTTCTAAAAATAAATATAAAATTCATCGTGACTCCAATTGATAAACTGATTTCACCAATGTGCACAGAAACCATTTCTGCATCTTTTAGAGTCAAGATAATTTTTCTGAATCCGAATTCAGTGATTTCTAAAAAATGCCCATCCCTATGTCATTTTAGGAAATCCCACTCCCTTTAGTTAAGAAGTCCAACTTCTCTTTCATTAAATTTAACTATCTCTACGGGGTTTTAGTAATCCATTACTTGTGTAACCCTCAATGGTTCAGGAATACAGCTAGCCGTGGGCTCACAACTCCTTGTGACTCGGAACAAGAATTTCCGACTTACCCATCGAATCATGGTAAGAGCGCCTAGCAACATCGCCCCATGATTCCCTAGGTATTAATGATAGTGCCTGCAAGAACCAGTAGATTTTGGTTAGCATACAGTACGGTCCCTTCAACCATATATCCCGATCGAATCAACAACCATTGGTGCATCGAGAGTCGTTCGAGATTCGATAACTATGCATAACATCTTGGAGATCTATTAGTGACATCGCATGTGTTACTAGAAACACCAAGTAACCTAAAACACATCATGTACTCTGGCCAGAGATTCGTCACACTAATATCTCCTCAGATCGCATAGGATATCCACACTCGCAAGTATGTGGTGAATCCTTGACAACAAAGCATCGAATCCTATATGTGTCGTAACTGTACCCAATCCCGACACCTGATGACCCCAATAGAGTCGGTAAACGAGTCAAAGTACATTACTAGCATATAGAGTCTCAATGATGTTTCAAGTAATAAGGACTAATGGTGTACAACCAAAACCGCGGACTTTATCCACTCGATAAGTGATAACCACTTGGAAAGTTCGAATAGGGTAGTTCGATCATTCATCATATGAATATCCATTTGCATGCTTTGAACATCTCTATGTTCCATACCAATGAAACGTGGTACTCGGCATCGCAAATGCTAGTCTCAATCTCGAGCGATCCTTATCCTTATTTGCGGACGGCTCAATTGACTAGGAACAGTTTAGAATATACAGTGACTATAAGATGTGTTTCATGATAGCCATCCCCATGTGCTACCACATCTTACATACACTATAGTATATTCAAGGTCTTTATCAAAACAACAATAGTATATCATAATATAACATTATGAAGAAAGATAAAGTCAATGCCATTATAAAAGTGTAAATTATATTAAACAAAAGATTGTTTTACATAGAGTCATAAAAGCCCTTAGCCACAAGTTGGCTAACCGGGCACCCACTCTTTCAATCTCCCACTTGCTCTAAAGCCAACTAGTCATACTACGTAATCTCATTGCTTCGCGATGTTTGTCAAACAATGTTCCTGGCAAGGGCTTAGTAAGCGGATCAGCGATATTGTCTGTAGAGGCCACTCTCTCGACACTGATGTCTCCTCTTTCCACGATCTCCCGGATGATGTGGTATTTCCTCAGTACGTGTTTGGACTTCTGATGAGACCTTGGCTCCTTTGCCTGAGCAATGGCACCCGTGTTGTCACAGTACACCGGGACTGGACCAACAGCTTCAGGAATTACACCCAACTCTTGGATGAATTTCCTTATCCAAACCGCCTCTTTAGCTGCAGCTGATGCTGCAATGTATTCTGCCTCAGTGGTGGAATCCGCTGTGGTGTCCTGCTTGGAACTCTTCCAAGAGACAGCACCGCCATTGAGCACGAATACAAATCCAGAGGTTGATTTTGAGTCATCCACGTCACATTGGAAGCTAGAGTCGGTATAGCCTTCCAACTTCAATTCTCTCCCTCCATAAACCATGAACAAATTCTTAGTCCTTCGCAAGTACTAATGAATATCCTTCACGGCTTTCCAATGCATTTTATCGGGATTGGCTTGGTATCTGCTCGTGACGCTCAGAGCATAGGCCACATCCGGTCTGGTAGATATCATACCATACATGATACTACCTATGGCTGACGCATATGGCACATGTGTCATCTTCTCTATCTCTTCGTCAGTCTTGGGACACATAGACTTGGATAGAGAAACTCCATGACACATAGGTAGATGTCCTCTCTTGGACTCATCCATAGAAAACCTTTTCAATATGGTGTCGATGTAGGTTGATTGAGTGAGTCCTATCATTCTTTTAGATCTATCTCTATAGATCTGAATTCCTAGAATATAGGATGCCTCACCTAAAACCTTCATCGAGAATCTACCTGATAACCATATATTTGTTGACTGCAACATCCCTACATCATTCCCCATGAGTAGGATGTCATCAACATAAAGTACTAAGAATATTACCGCATTCTTAACTACTTTCTTGTACACGCATGGTTCCTCCGGGTTCTTGATAAAACCAAAATCCTTTATCGTTTCATCAAATTTCTGGTTCCAACTTCTTGATGCTTGTTTGAGACCATAGATTGATCTCTGAAGCTTGCATACCTTATGCTCGCTTCCCATGGATGTGTATCCCTCAGGCTGTGTCATATAGATCTCTTCCTTAATGTTTCCATTAAGAAATGCAGTCTTTACATCCATTTGCCATATCTCATAGTCATACCATGCTGCTATGGCAATAAGGATTCTTATGGACTTGAACATTGCGACTGGTGAAAAGGTTTCATCATAGTCAACTCCTTGTCTTTGAGTAAAACCTTTTGCCACCAATCGTGCCTTGTAGGTCAATACCTTTCCATCAGGCCCAAGCTTTCTCTTGTAGATCCATTTGCACCCAATTGGAACAATTCCATCGGGAGGATCTACTAATGACCAAACTTGGTTAGAATGCATCGAGTCTATTTCCGATTGCATAGCTTCAAGCCATAAATTCAAATCCGCATCAGAAATTTCTTCCTTGAAGTTTCTTGGATCACATCCAATGTCAGGTTCACTTTGATCCCCTTCAAGAAGAAGACCATATCTAATAGGAGGCCTAGAAGTCCTCTCGGATCTCCTAGTAGTAGGCGTGTCTTGTGATGATTCTTGAGGTGTAGGATCGCTATTTTGTATCTCGGGTTCTTCTCGAATTTCTTTGAGTTCCATCATCTTGCCTTTCTTATCCAATAAGAACTCCTTCTCCAAGAAGGTGGCATTCCTTGAAACAAACACTTTTGTTTCAACAGGATGATAGAAATAATATCCGAATGAATTCTTCGGATACCCTACAAAATAACATAAAGTGGATCGACTATCTAATTTATCTCCCACTGTCTGCTTCACGTAAGCAGGACATCCCCAAATCCTCAAGTACGAATACTTAGGAGCTTTGTCATTCCATAACTCGTATGGTATTTTATTTACTGCTTTAGTGTGGATGTTGTTTAACAACAATACCGCTGTTTCAAGCGCGTAGCCCCAAAACGAAGGTGGGAGCTCAGTGAAGCTCATCATGGATCGAACCATGTCCAACAAAGTTCGATTGCGACGCTCCGAAACACCATTAAGCTGAGGTGTCATAGGAGGAGTCCACTAAGAGAGAATCCCATTCTCTTTTAGATAGTCCAAAAACTCGGTACTTAAGTATTCTCCACCTCGATCCGATCGAAGTGCCATAATACTTTTACCTAGTTTGTTTTCTACTTCAGCCTTGAATTCTTTGAACCTTTCAAATGCTTCAGACTTATATTTCATTAAATATAAATACCCATACCTAGAATGATCATCAGTAAAGGTAATGAAGTAGGTGTTGCCACATTTAGTACCAATCCTAAATGGACCGCAAACATCTGTATGGATCAAATCCAACAGATTTTGACTACGCTCAGGTTTCCCTTTGAAAGGAGATTTAGTCATTTTTCCCTTTATGCAGGACTCACAAGTAGGTATAGAGTTAATATCAGACATATCAAACATACCCTCTCCCACTAGCTTGTTCATCCTCCTTGAGGAAATATGACCTAGCCTAGCATGCCAAATTGTAACGCCCTGTTTTTATCTTAAATGAGTTTATTTGAGTTAATCAGAGATTACAGAGTTCTCGAGCCGGTTTGATTTTGATCAGGGTCTTTTTTACAAATTTTGGAAATTTCAGGGACTAAAACGCAAATAGGGGATTTAATATATTATCTACACTTGTTTTGACTTTTGAAAGCATTCCTCCTCCTCCTCTCAACCGAGAGACTCCATTGAAACGCCCCAAGCTTTCTCCAAGCTCCTAGATTTCAGTCCGAGCTCGATCCGGCCGTTGGAATTTATTTCTGAAGGCAGATTATCGATCACTGCAGTGAGAGCTCTGTTATATCGTAAGTTCTTCTTCGATCCGATACATTCTAGTTTTTGGATGTTGTTAGAATCGTTCTAGATTCGAGTATGTTGTTCTTGACAGAGTTCTGATCGTTTATTATCTGTCGGTTTTGAAATAGAGCGACGTTCGGAATTGTTATGATTTTTGGAAGCCATTTTCGAAAATCATGGTTTTGAGATTTGTTGGGTTTGTCTTGTTGTTGTTGTATTAGCATTGAATTGAGTTATTATCGGTATTGAACTGCTGTCTGCGTTGTCGTTCAGTTATAGCCGTTATGCCGTCGGTTTGAGTTTTGGAGATTTCGAACCATTTTTGAGTTATGAACTTGGCTTGTAAGTTGATCGTGGTTATTGATCAATCATCTCTTGTATCTGAACAGATTCATTTGGAGTTTTCAAGCCCAGAGTTAGCAGCTGTTTGATCGTTTCCGAGATTTGAACAAAGAACGGTATAGAGCATTCCTTGAACCGTTGCCTTGTTGTTGTTAGATTGTATAGTTGTTGATACAGTCTCTTTTGTAGCATATCCAGAGTTGGAAGCTGCTGCATTGAAAGGTAAAAGCAGTCATCGTAGCGGGATAACATACTCAGGACTGTGGTTCTCGAGTTTTCCCTTTTGAAATCACGTACTTGCATCTACACTTGTTCTAGCATGAGGAACTTGTGTTTTGTTTGATTGTTTTGGCTTATGTTTTATGTTTCTGTTATGCATTCATCTTGAGCCAATCTTGTTTTCAGCGGGCAGAACCGCCCTTTTTGTTTAGACGTTTGGGAACTATGATTGAGTGGCCTAGGTTGTAGTATTTCGCCTAGTGCTAGCATACTCATTATGGTTGCTCAAAGTCTAGAGGAGTGGGATACGTGGCACCACCTCGATTGGGAGAGTCGGTGAGTCGTTACGTGATCTCATCCTCGGGATCCCAAAAGCAGAGCAGCACTCCCGTGTTTATCAGAATCGTTATCCTGGTTTTAAAGACATGCATATCTTTAGCTTCGACTTGAATGTTGTTTTGATAGCATGTTGTATATCCATTAATTGATATGTTGCTTTTACTGGGATTATCATTCTCACCGGTTTTCCGGCTGTTGCTTTGTTTTGTATGTGTACTTGGCAACAGGTGGGGCAGGACCAAGTCAGAAGAGGCATGGTTAGCTTCAAGAGGGAGAGCTAGTAGTGAGACTCGGTTTAGAAGTCGTGTCAGCATGTTCATCTAGTTTAGATAGTAGCATGTTAGAATTCGAACTTCTTATGTTTGTATTCGTATTGTAATAGCCTTGTCGAGATATGATCGTTGCATGTTCTAGTCTTTTTGACATTTGATCAACTCTAGAACTTCATGTATTAGTTGGAGAATTCATGATTGTAATGCATGATTATTAGTTGATGGTTTTGGACTTGAGTTTTAGCATAAATTCTGCTGTTCTGTTTCTGCTGTAGGAGGGCGCTCGAGCTGCATTTTTTAGCAGCCCGAGCGCACCCCATTCCATGTATTCCAGTAGCGCCAAGGAGTAGGGCGCGCTCGAGCGGCAGTTTATGGCCGCCCAAGCGCGGCCCCTTTTATAAAAAAAAAAAAAAAATTCTTTTGTTTTGGCTTTGCTTTTAGTTCTTGAATCTTGTATGCTTAATTATTGTTTACTCCTTAATTAGATGTTTAGAACCGAGGTCTCACACAAAGGTTTGCCGGGTTTTGACTATCGTCCTTCTTTTTAATTGTTGTTACCGGTTTATCAACATAATTAATTGGAATGTCGTTTAATTTTAAGCTATATAGATCATTTTCAAGTTGTCCATTTCCAATCAAACATTCATTCTTGTAAATATTGCAAATCTCATTCACAAAATTTCAAGAAAAACCATCTCTATCAAGCATAGAAATAGATATAATGTTTTTGACCAAATCCGGAACATATAAAACATCTCTCAAAAATAACTTAAAATTGTTCTGCAAAACTAAATAAATGTCTCCTATAGCTTTGGCTTCGACTCTAGAACCATTCCCGAGCCTTAGCTAGGTCTCACCCATCCTTAGCTTACGACTTCTTGTCATCACCTGCAAATCATTGCAAATGTGAGATCCACATCCGGTATCCAATACCCAAGAAGAAGTATTAAGCGAAACATTTATTTTAATGTAAAACATACCCTTTGCAGTTCGCAACTGTTCGAGGTATTCCTTGCAGTTACGTTTCCAATGACCGGGTTTCTTGCAGTAATGGCAAACGTTTTCATCTTTTATTCCAATTGAAGCCTTGGCCTTTCCCTTCTTATTTGGTACAATCTTCTTGGGCGGGGCAGAACGTTTCTTACCCTTTCCACTTGGTCCTTTCTTAGAGTTAGAAGAGGAGCCAACCAAGAGTACCGGTTTATCCTTCTTTAGTGTGGCTTCATATGTGACAAGCATATTGACCATCTCTTCAAGGGTGGCCTCTATCTTGTTCTTATTGAAGTTCATCACAAAACCGTCAAACGATGAAGGAAGTGATAGAAGCAACAAGTCCGCGCTAAGTTCATGCTCCAAAGTCAAGTCGAGTGTTACCAACTTTTCAATGAGACGGACCGAAGTTTCATCTCGCATGCGGCTCGTCATGAGCTCTCTGACGGTGGCATACCTCTCCGACCTTGACTGAGCTCCAAAGAGTTCCTTGAGGTTCTTGTGAATGTCAGCAGCATTCACGGCATCCTCGAATCTCCTTTGAAGCTCATCAAACAACGAAGCCTGCATGTAGCATTTGGCCTTGATATCATGGTCCCACCATAAATCAAGTTTGGCCAACTCTTCCGGACTTGTATTAGCCGGTGCTTCCTTTGGAGGATTCTTTTCTAACAAGTAGAAAATTTTCCCCGAGTTTAGAATAATTTTCAACTTACGGAACCATTTCGTATAGTTTGCGCCAGTCAATTTGTGAGACCTCGTTTCTAAACAACTAATATCAGACAACAAGCGATAAGTAATCAAGAACCCAATAAATATATATATTTTTTTTTGGAAGGAGGCTCGCGCGCCCGCGCTGACATCAGCGCGCCCGCGCCTACATCCCGCAAATCCCAGCGCGCCCGCGCTCATAACTCGCAAAGAGGCCGCGCGCCCGCGCCGTCCCCTCGCCCAGAATAGTTAAGGCACCGTAATAAACTCAAACAAAACCTAAACACTTGCATTAAGAGTATTTGACATTCCAATAACAATACAAGAAAGGTTTAGGGAAGAGCAACATTCAATTCAATAGCACCTACATCGTTCCTGCTTACAAAACATATACGAGAAGTTCGAATGACTAAACATGATCGCAAAACATAACTAGGTTGACATGCTGATTCGAATTCTAAACGAGTCTCACTTCTATCTCTTGCTCTGGACGCTAACCAAGTCTAAGCTGACTTGATCCTGCCCTTCCTGTTGCCAAGTACACATACAAAACAAAGCAACAGCCGGATAACCGGTGAGAATGATAATCCCAGTAAAAGCAACATATCAAGTAATGAATATACAACATGCTATCAAACCACATATTCAAGTCGAAGTTAATGATATGCATGTCTTTAAAACCAGGATATCGAATCTGATAAACACGGGAGTATTACTCTGCTTTTGGGATCCCGAGGATGAGATCACGTAACGACTCACCGACTCTCCCAATCGAGGTGGTGCCACGTATCCCACTCCTCTAGACTTTGAGCAACCATAATGAGTATGCTAGCACTAGGTGAAATACTACAACCTAGGCCACTCAATCATAGTTCCCAAACGTCTAACAAAAAGGGCGGTTCTGCCCGCTGAAATCAAAGTAGGCTCAAGATGAATGCATAACAGAAACATAAACGTAAGCCACATAACAAAAACTCAATCAATCAACAAATACAAGTTCCACGTGCTAGAACAATTATCAATGCAATATGTGATTTAAAAAGGGGAAACTCGAGAACCAACAGTCCCGAGTATGCTATCCCGCTACGATGACTGCTTTTACCTTTCAATGCAGTAGTTCCAACTCTGGATAAGCTACAACAAAAGGTTTAATCAACAACTAAACAATCCAACAACAAAGGCAACGGTTCAAGGTAATCTCTTTACCGTTCTTCGTCCAATTCTCGACGACCAAATGCTGCTAACACAGGTCTTGACAACTCCAAACAAATCTGTTCAGATACAATCAAAGATCAATTACCATGATCGACTTACAAGCCAAGTTCAACAACTTCAAAAACGGTTCAAATCTCCAAAACTCAAACCGACGGCATAACGGCTATAACTGAACAAACCGACAACGCAGACAGCAGTTCAATAGAGATATAACCTCATAAAAATTCTAAGACAACCAAAACAAAGCAAACCCATCAATCTCAAAATCCACATTTTCGAAAATGGCTTCCAAAAATCATAATAAATCCGAACGTCGCTCTAATTCAAAACCGACAGATAATAAACAATCAGAACTCTGTAGAGAACAACATACTCGAATCTCAAACGATTCTAACAACATCCAAAAACTAGAATGTATCCGATCGAAGAAGAACTTACGATATAATGAAGCTCTCGTTGCTGTGATTTCTAATCTGCCTTCAGAAATAATTTCTAACGGACGGATCGACAAAATCGGAGAATTCCAAAGCTTGAAGAAACGTTTTGGGCGCCTACAATGGAGGTTCACGCTTTGGGGAGGAAGGAGAAGTGATCTAAATAAAAATCTAAGTGTAGATAATATATTAAATCCCCTATTTGCGTTTTAGTCCCTGAAATTTCAAAAATTTGCAAAAAGGACCCTGATCAAAATCAAACCGGCTCAAGAACTCTGTAATCTCTGATTAACTCAAATAAACTCATTTAAGATAAAAACAGGGCGTTACAATTCTCCCCCACTAAGAAGAGATTTCGTTTTAAGATAAAAACAGGGCGTTACAATTCTCCCCCACTAAGAAGAGATTTCGTCCTCGAAATCAACGAGAACCACAACTCATAAGATAGAATAAAGAACTAAGGACAGTAAGAAGAACTCACGTCATCCGAATAGCTCCGGAAATCGCTGTCTCATGTCAGATTCTGTCTCCCAAGTCGCTTCCTCGACGCCGTGACGGCTCCACTGCACTTTCACCAACGGAATCAACTTGGTTCTGAGTTGTTTCTCCTTCCGATCAAGGATCTGAATCGGTCGCTCAAAGTAGCTCAGAGTCTCGTCTAACTCGGCTTCGTCAGGCTGAAGGATATGAGAAATATCAGGTTGATACTTTCGCAACATAGAGACGTGAAAAACGTCGTGAATACCAGATAAAGACGGAGGAAGTGCAAGTCTGTAGGCAAGATCGCCTATCTTCTCGAGAATCTCGTACGGCCCGATGAATCTCGGAGATAACTTCCCTCTCTTACCGAATCTGACAGTGCCTCTGAAAGGTGAAATCTTCAGAAAGACTCGGTCTCCCTGATCAAAACTCAGAGGTCTACGCCTGACATTCGCATACTTTGCCTGTCTATCTTGAGCTGACTTCATTCTGGTCTGAATGATCTTAACCTGCTCTGCCATATCTCTAAGCATCTCCGGTCCCAAATCTGGTGACTCGGATAAATCATCCCAAAACAATGGAGATCGGCACTTCTTACCATACAAAGCCTCAAAAGGCGCCATACCGATACTCGCTTGGAAGCTGTTGTTGTAAGAAAACTCGACAAGAGGCAAAGAATCCTGCCAACTAGTGCCAAAGTCTAGCACCACCGCTCGCAGCATATCCTCTAACGTCTGGATAGTCCGCTCTGACTGCCCATCGGTCTGAGGATGGTAAGCTGTACTCAGATGCAATCGAGTACCAAGTGCCCCCTGAAGACTGTGCCAGAAGTGAGAAGTGAATCTAGGATCTCTGTCTGAAACGATCGACTTCGGCACACCATGCAGTCTCACAACATTGCTAACATACAACTCAGCCATCTGATCATGACGATACGTCATTCTGTACGGAATAAAACACGCAGACTTCGTCAATCGGTCGATCACTACCCAAATGGCATCGCATCCTCGAACGGATCGTGGTAGCTTCGTGACGAAATCCATGGAAATGTGATCCCACTTCCATTCAGGAACAGATAGACTGCGCAACAGACCTCCTGGTCGCTTCCGTTCTGTTTTCACCTGCTGACAATTCAAACACCGAGATACAAACCTCGCTACGTCGCTCTTCATTCTCTTCCACCAAAACTGAATCTTCAGATCGTTGTACATCTTACGACCTCCAGGATGAATACTAAACCGACTGCAATGAGCCTCTCAAAGAATACGCTGCCTCAAATCCGAAATATCAGGCACAACAATACGGTTATTCACATACAGTACATCATCTCTAACCTGGAATTCAGACTGATGCCCAGATCTGACTTTCTCTACTGAAACCTGAATGCTCGGCTCAGACTTCTTTGCTTCTCTGATTTCAACAAACAACTCCGGTTCGGCTTGAATAGCAAACACTCTGATAGTCTCCCTATCTGTTTCAAACTCTAAACCAGAAGTGCAACAATCATCGATCAACTGAGAAACACCAATAGTAGAAAGAGATAAAGAACAAAGCTTTCGGCTCAACGCATCTGCAACTGCATTCGACTTCCCCGGATAATACTTGATCTCACAGTCGAAATCTTTCAACAGATCTAACCACCTTCTCTGTCTCATATTCAGCTCTGCCTGAGAAAACAAGTACTTAAGACTCTTATGATCAGAAAAGATCTCGAAGGACTCACCATAAAGATAGTGACGCCAGATCTTCAGAGCAAAGACGATCGCAGCTAGTTCAAGATCATGAACCGGATAACGAGTCTCGTGCGGTTTCAGCTGCCTTGATGCATACGCTATCACCTGCTTATGCTGCATCAGAACACAACCCAAGCCTCGGTTAGAAGCATCACAATAGACTGTGAAACCTCCAGTACCTTTCGGAATAGAAAGAATTGGAGCACTGGTCAGTCTCCTCTTCAGATCAACAAAGCTAGCCTCACAATCTGCAGTCCAGACAAAAGGCGCGTTCTTCTGAGTCAGCTGGGTAATAGGCTTGGCAATAGACGAGAAACCCTCGATGAAACGATGGTAATAACCAGCTAAACCCATGAAGCTTCGGATCTCCGGCACTGAAGTAGGTCTAGGCCAATTCATAACCGCTTCAATCTTGCTAGGATCGACAGAAATCCCATCTCCAGAAATGATATGACCGAGAAAGACAACTCGATCCAACCAGAATTCACACTTAGACAGCTTGGCAAACAACTGCTCAACTCGTAAAATCTGCAGTACGGTCCTCAAGTGCTCTGCATGGTCAGTACGGTTCTTCAAGTAGATAAGAATATCATCGATAAAGATAATGACGAACTCATCTAAATAACGCTGAAAGATACGGTTCATCAAACCCATAAAAACCGCTGGAGCGTTAGTCAAACCAAATGGCATGACTATAAACTCAAAATGACCATACCTCGTTCTGAATGCGGTCTTAGGAACGTCTTCCTCTCGCACTCTCAACTGATGATAACCTGACCTCAGATCAATCTTAGAGTAGACAGAAGAACCCTGCAGTTGATCAAAAAAGTCATCTATTCGGGGTAAAGGATACCTGTTCTTAACTGTAGCCTGATTCAATAGACGGTAGTCGATACAGAGCCGCATAGAACCATCCTTCTTCCGAACGAATAGAACAGGAGCACCCTAAGGCGACACACTAGGTCTGATGTATCCCTTGGCAATTAAATCCTCAAGCTGCTCCTTCAACTCTCTCAATTCAACAAGTGCCATACGATAAGGAGCTTTTGAAATAGGTTGAGTACCTGGCACTAAGTCAATGCTGAATTCAACCTCTCGAATGGGTGGCAATCCAGGAACATCTTCCGGAAACACATCAGCAAAATCTCTAACCACTGGTAAGTCAACCAAAGCTGGGCTAGATTTCAGTACATCAACCGCATAAACCAAAAATCCTTCTGCACCGCTCTGTAACAAACGAGTCATAGATAACACTGAAACCAAAGGAATTCTAGATCGAGAACCCTTACCAAAGAATTTCCACTCGTCTGCCATTTCAGGTCTGAACCTGACAACTTTCAGAAAACAATCAACTGTTTCCCTGTACTTGGTCAAAGCATCTATACCGACAATACAATCAAAATCTGACAACCCAAGCACAATACAGTCGAATTCTAACAAATTCCCCTCGAAACAAAGTTCACAGTTCTTGACTAGTCGGACAGAAACAATTCCTCCACCCAAAGGTGAAGTAACAGCTACTACTGTAGGCAACAATTCAGTTGGCAAAGCATTCAATAACACATATTTCTCAGAGATAAAGGAATGGGAAGCACCTGTATCTATCAAGACATGAGCAGAATGACCGAAAATCGAACAGTTACCTGCTATGACATCGGCAGGTGCTGCCTGAGCCTGATCCTCTGTCAATGCAAAGACTCGAGCTTGCTGTCTCGGAGGCTGGTTCGCACTAGTGCTTCCTCCCTGTCTGTTCTGCTGTTGCTGGGGTTGGAAAGAGTGCACTGCCGACGACTGCCTCTCCAGCTGAGCTGCAGGTCTAGACGAACTCCCACTCTGAGCTCTATCTCTATTACGTTGAGGGCACACTTTAGAGAAGTGTCCCGGTTGCTGACATGTGTTACAATTGCCGAAGACTCCCACACACTGATCCGGTGAGTGTCTACCTCCACACTTGCTGCAGTACATGGCTGAAGATCCAGAACTCTGTCCGGAACCGAATTGCTTCGAACCACTGGAACTGGACGAACTGTTTCCTTGCCTCTTGAACTGTTTACCTCTTGCTTTGTACTGATCCTTTCTGTTTCCCCCACTGCTACCACCTTCATACCTCTGCTGCTGGTTCTGATGTTGAGGTGGTTGATTCTGGTACTGAGATGGTAGGTTCTGATACTGTCTCTGTTGCTGAGGTGCTACCTGGTTACCTCTTTGCCTCCACAAGCCTGCTTCCGCTCCCTTTGCGTAATTCATGGCATCCGCAAAGTTGCTAGGCCTGTTGGTGTTAACCAACGTGAAGACATCGGGGTTCAACCCGTTGATGAACTGATCTGCCTTAGCTTCTTCATCTCCGGCAATTAGAGGTGCAAAACGCAACAGACTATCGAACTTAGCCACGTACTCTTCAATGTTCAGATTCCCTTGCCTCAGATTTGCAAACTCTGCTCCCTTATCCTTACGATACGAGATAAGGAAAAACCGCTTATAAAACTCAGATTTAAAAAGAGTCCAAGTAACCTATGTACCTCTACTCTCAAATGCTTTCTTTGTCATGATCCACCAGCTCTTAGCACCACCACGTAGCTGATGAATTACTAACCTGATTCGGCGGTCATCTGTGTAGTCAATGGAATCAAACAACTGATCCATATCATCCAACCAACTCTCGCAGTCAACTGGATTTTCTGAACCCATCAATAACGGCGGATTGAAAGACTGAAACCTCTTCAGCAAGGTTTCCATAGGAGTCGCTGAAGCATCCAAATGATCAACCTCAGTGCTAGCTTGCTCAGTCGCAAGGATAACTGACGGTGTGTTTCTGTTTATCACTCGACGAGGACCCATCTGATAATCAAAGGTTAGGACACGAGATATCTCAATCGCTACAATCAGTGCCCTTACAACCGCTTGGAATACCGGATACCAGTCGGTAACAGAAATAGTTATATCTCAAGTAGATCATGCTTTATAAATTAAATCACATAACCATGTAATTCAATAATTCTCAATAATAAAGCCTGCTCGCATGGAATTAAGTACATAGTTAAAATAATTCAAACACATGCGAGGAGTCAATACACGCAGACTCGATCTACCCGCTCACTCTAGTTCGACCAAGAATCTTAACGCTTTGATACCACTTAATGTGAGACCTTGTTTCTAAACAACTAATATCAGACAACAAGCGATAAGTAATCAAGAACCCAATTAATTTTTTTTTTTTTTTTGGAAGGAGGCTCGCGCGCCCGCGCTGACATCAGCGCGCCCGCGCCTACATCCCGCAAATCCCAGCGCGCCCGCGCTCATAACTCGCAAAGAGGCCGCGCGCCCGCACCGTCCCCTCGCCCAGAAGAGTTAAGGCACTGTAATAAACTCAAACAAAACCTAAACACTTGCATTAAGAGTATTTGACATTCCAATAACAATACAAGAAAGGTTTAGGGAAGAGCAACATTCAATTCAATAGCACCTACATCGTTCCTGCTTACAAAACATATACGAGAAGTTCGAATGACTAAACATGATCGCAAAACATAACTAGGTTGACATGCTGATTCGACTTCTAAACGAGTCTCACTTCTATCTCTTGCTCTGGACGCTAACCAGGTCTAAGCTGACTTGATCCTGCCCTTCCTGTTGCCAAGTACACATACAAAACAAAGCAACAGCCGGATAACCGGTGAGAATGATAATCCCAGTAAAAGCAACATATCAAGTAATGAATATACAACATGCTATCAAACCACATATTCAAGTCGAAGTTAATGATATGCATGTCTTTAAAACCAGGATATCGAATCTGATAAACACGGGAGTATTACTCTGCTTTTGGGATCCCGAGGATGAGATCACGTAACGACTCACCGACTCTCCCAATCGAGGTGGTGCCACGTATCCCACTCCTCTAGACTTTGAGCAACCGTAATGAGTATGCTAGCACTAGGTGAAATACTACAACCTAGGCCACTCAATCATAGTTCCCAAACGTCTAACAAAAAGGGCGGTTCTGCCCGCTGAAATCAAAGTAGGCTCAAGATGAATGCATAACAGAAACATAAACGTAAGCCACATAACAAAAACTCAATCAATCAACAAATACAAGTTCCACGTGCTAGAACAATTATCAATGCAATATGTGATTTAAAAAGGGGAAACTCGAGAACCAATATTCCCGAGTATGCTATCCCGCTACGATGACTGCTTTTACCTTTCAATGCAGTAGTTCCAACTCTGGATAAGCTACAACAAAAGGTTTAATCAACAACTAAACAATACAACAACAAAGGCAACGGTTCAAGGTAATCTCTTTACCGTTCTTCATCCAATTCTCGACGACCAAATGCTGCTAACACAGGGCTTGACAACTCCAAAAGAATCTGTTCAGATACAATCAAAGATCAATTACCATGATCGACTTACAAGCCAAGTTCAACAACTTCAAAAACGGTTCAAATCTCCAAAACTCAAACCGACGGCATAACGGCTATAACTGAACAAACCGACAACGCAGACAGCAGTTCAATAGAGATATATGTAAGATATAACCTCATAAAAATTCTAAGACAACCAAAACAAAGCAAACCCATCAATCTCAAAATCCACATTTTCGAAAATGGCTTCCAAAAATCATAATAAATCCGAACGTCGCTCTAATTCAAAACCGACAGATAATAAACGATCAGAACTCTGTAGAGAACAACATACTCGAATCTCAAACGATTCTAACAACATCCAAAAACTAGAATGTATCCGATCGAAGAAGAACTTACGATATAACGAAGCTCTCGTTGCTGTGATTGCTAATCTGCCTTCAGAAATAATTTCTAACGGACGGATCGACAAAATCGGAGAATTCCAAAGCTTGAAGAAACATTTTGGGCGCCTACAATGGAGGTTCACGCTTTGGGGAGGAAGGAGAAGTTATCTAAATAAAAATCTAAGTGTAGATAATATATTAAATCCCCTATTTGCGTTTTAGTCCCTGAAATTTCCAAAATTTGCAAAAAGGACCCTGATCAAAATCAAACCGGCTCGAGAACTCTGTAATCTCTGATTAACTCAAATAAACTCATTTAAGATAAAAACAGGGCGTTACACAATTTATTTTGTTCGAGAATTGAAAACAGTGGATTGCGTGGATTCATCGTAATATAATACTGAAGAGGAAACAGACAATAATCAGTGATTTGTTTAATTAATTTACTAAGACATAAAATATGGCGAATTTTATTTTATGAATTACACTCCCACTATTTTAACGATTTCACTACCCTCTAGTGAAAACGGGAAACCGTTTTCCTTAGTGAGAACATGGAGTCCAATTGACAATCATGATCCCGAATAATATCAGCCAACCATAATTTTCAAAAGGTAGAGCCCAATTACTTCCAAAGTAACCCCCATGTTTTTACCTCATGTCCAATAAGGGCCCAATAATATGACGCCGTTTATTGTGACATGTCAAGATAACCCATCAATATTAAGTTGTGATGGACGGTCGCCATGTGGATCCCCAATAATATGAGCCAATCCCATGGGAGTTCCACCCAACTTACAACATGTGTCGATCCAATGTACAGCTTTTCGACGAACGGGCCCCCCCAATAATATGAGCTGGACCGTATCCGCGGGTAACATCTCATACATTGATCGTTGATGGAAGGTAGGAATATTTAAACAATATTTAAATTCTCTTTTTATTAATCTTGATATCAATTTTAAATCATATTTAAAATGAGGGATTTTAATTTTGAATATTTGTCTCATCATGCAATTTATGTATGCTTGCGGGATTCATACAATTTTGTCTAAACATGCATACATCAATAATATCATATATTATTTAAGGATGATCGATCCCATTAACTAATCGACCCGTGGTTGCCAATCACGAGTCTAAGTCCAATCCTAGGTGATATGCAAGCATGCAATTCAATCCTATTACATTGTGCTTCCAATTTACATTTCTTTGGTCTTCATTGTCTGCTGGGCCCACCATTTCTTCAAATCTTTGTCTCCCACTAAGTCTAATAAATTTACAATAAATTTCGATGACAAATATGGGATACATTTTAGGGGTGGGAACGGGCCATAAACCAGGCCCACTTTTATTACATATGACAATCATATTGGGCTATAAACCAAGCCCATTAATAAACACCAACAACAATAAGACAAATGTAAATCACCTAACATACACCTAAAATATTGGTCATGGCAATCGATCATCCTTTTATCCAATAATTAATTCAATAATTAAAATAATTGGATAAACATGCAATGGCATCATAATTAAAAGATAAAATCATATTTTATCTTATCCATCCATAAGATCATATCTTATCATCAATTGTACCAAAATAATTAATTTTATAAAATCTAATTTAACGGATAAAATTTATAAATTTTCCAAAAATTCAAATTTATCCAAAAATCAATTTTAAAAATTTCGGACTCGAACAATTCGATCTGATGCCTCGTGATCTAATCAAAAAAAATTTTCGATCGGATCAAACACTAGAATTTCAAAAATTCAAAATTTTTTAAAAAATAAAATTTTAATTTTCCGGGCTGCTCGGGACAATCCCGGGCAGCCCGTGCCCCGTGTTTTGCCCGTCAAAATTTTGATTTTAAAAAATTTGTTTTGTTTCAAAAACCGAGGCTTAAAAATTTTGTACAATCGATTAATTTAATCGTTTGATCTGAGCAACCTGGCTCTGATACCACTGTTGGAAAACTGTGTTCAGATCAATTAGAATTGATACCCGATGCAGCGGAAGTTTAAAAATTTATTTTATTAATATGGAACGATTCCATATCTGGGTATCAAAACTTTTACGATTAAATTTGTGTAAGTAAAATAAATAATCACAATTAAATATTTTACCTTGTCAAGCAAAGGCTTGATTGTGGACTCCAACAGAATTTAATCTGCTCTTCTTGTAAATCCCGGGAACTGATGGCGTCACGATCATTCTCCGGAATTAGGTCCACGAATGGAAAACAAAAACCCTCTGATTGACTGCACTAGAAATCAATCAGAAGTTTGCGTAGAGAATAAATAGATATGATCTGTTAATTCAGAATTGTAATTTTTCACAAAAATCACAAGACTGAATTTTCTCCGAAAAGGGACAAGAATTTTCGAAAAACCCTTAGAAAATAATATGTGTGTTTTCGAAAATTTGATGAATGAATTGCATGTAATTTTCGAACACTGCACATATATTTATAGATAATTTCTAGACTAGATTAAGTTATAATTATATCAGGACTCCAACTCCTTAAAGCCCACAATCCATAACTTAAGCCCAACAAGACAAGCCCGTTGTTCTAAAAATTAATATAAAATTCATCGTGACTCCGATTGATAAACTGATTTCACCAATGTGCACAGAAACCATTTCTGCATCTTTTAGAGTCAAGATAATTTTTCTGAATCCGAATTCAGTGATTTCTAAAAAATGTCCATCCCTATGTCATTTTAGGAAATCCCACTCCCTTTAGTTAAGAAGTCCAACTTCTCTTTCATTAAATTTAAATCTTTAAATTTAACTATCTCTACGGGGTTTTAGTAATCCATTACTTGTGTAACCCTCAATGGTTCGGGAATACAGCTAGCCGTGGGCTCACAACTCCTTGTGACTCGGAACAACAATTTCCGACTTACCCATCGAATCATGGTAAGAGCGCCTAGCAACATCGCCCCATGATTCCCTAGGTATTACTGATAGTGCCTGCAAGAACCAGTAGATTTTGGTTAGCGTATAGTACGGTCCCTTCAACCATATATCCCGATCGAATCAACAACCATTGGTGCATCGAGAGTCGTTCGAGATTCGATAACTATGCATAACATCTTGGAGATCTATTAGTGACATCGCATGTGTTACTAGAAACACCAAGTAACCTAAAGCACATCATGTACTCTGGCCAGAGATTCGTCACACTAATATCTCCTCAGATCGCATAGGATATCCACACTCGCAAGTATGTGGTGAATCCTTGATAACAAAGCATCGGCTCCTACATGTGTCGTAACTTTACCCAATCCCGACACCTGATGACCCCAATAGAGTCGGTAAACTTGTCAAAGTACAGTATTAGAATATAGAGTCTCAATGATGTTTCAAGTAATAAGGACTAATGGTGTACAACCAAAACCGCGGACTTTATCCACTCGATAAGTGATAACCACTTCGAAAGTCCGAATAGGGTGGTTCGATCATTCATCATATGAATATCCATTTGCATGCTTTGAACATCTCTATGTTCCATACCAATGAAACGTGGTACTCGGCATCGCAAATGATAGTCTCAATCTCGAGCGATCATTATCCTTATTTGCGGACGGCTCAATTGACTAGGAACAGTTTAGAATATACAGTGACTATAAGATGTGTTTCATGATAGCCATCCCCATGTGCTACCACATCTTACATACACTATAGTATATTCAAGGTCTTTATCAAAACAACAATAGTATATCATAATATAACATTATGAAGAAAGATAAAGTCAATGCCATTATTAGAGTGTAAATTATATTAAACAAAAGATTGTTTTACATAGAGTCATAAAAACCCTTAGCCACAAGTTGGCTAACCGGGCACCCACTCTTTCAAAGCATGCAATAACACAAATTTTTTAGAGATAAAGGAATGGGAAGCACCTGTATCTATCAAAACATGAGCAGAATGACCAAAAATCGAACAGTTACCTGCTATAACATCATCAGGTGCCACCTAAGCCTGATCCTCTGTCAAGGCAAAAACTCGTTCCTGCTGTCTCGGGGGCTGGTTTGCAGTAGGGTTACCTCCCTGTCTGTTCTACTGCTGGGGCTGGAAAGAGTGAACTGCAGGAGACTGCCTCTCAGGCTGAGCTGTAGGTCGAGATGAACTCCCACTCTGAGCTCGATCTCTAAAACGCTAAGGGCACACCTTAGAGAAGTGTCCCGGTTGCTGACAGGTGTTACAATTACCAAAGACTCCCACACACTGATCCAGTGAGTGTCTTCCCCCACACTTGCTGCAGTACAAGGATGATGACCCAGAACTCGGTCCTGAACCGAATTGCTTCGAACCACTGGAACTAGAAGAACTGTTTCCTTGCCTCTTAAACTGCTTACCTCTTGCCTTGTACTGATCCTTTATGTTTCCCCCATTGTTTTCACCTTCATACCTTTGCTGCTGGTTCTGATGCTGCGGTGGCTGATTCTGATACTGAGATGGTTGGTTCTGATACTGCCTCTGCTGCTGAGGTGCCGCCTGATTACCTTTTTGCCTCCACAAGCCTGCTTCTGCTCCCTTTGCGTGATTCATGGCATCCGCAAAGTTGTTAGGCCTGTTGGTGTTTACCAACGTGAAGACGTCGGGGTTCAAATCATTGATGAACTGATCTGCCTTAGCTTCTTCATCTCCGGCAATTAGCGGTGCAAAACGCAACAGACTATCAAACTTAGCCATGTACTCTTCAATGTTCAGATTTCCTTGCCTCAGGTTGGCAAACTCTGCTCCCTTATCTTTGCGATACGAGATAGGGAAAAACCGCTTATAAAATTCAGATTTAAAAAGAGTCCAAGTAACTTCCGTACCTCTACTCTCCATTTCTTTCTTTGTCATGATCCACCAGCTCTTAGCAACCCCACGTAGCTGATGAATGACTAACCTGATTCTGCGGTCATCTGTGTAATCAATGGAATCATAACAGTTGATCAATATCATCCAACCTGTTGGAGAACGGCGATCAGATCAATCAGAATTGATACCCGGTGCAGCGGATGTTTAAAAATTTTATATGGAACGATTCCATAATGGGTATCAAAACTTTACGATTAAATTGTGTGTGTAAAAATTAAATAACAATTATAAATTTTTACCTCCAATCTCGAATCGAGATTATTGACACCAACAGATTGCTCTGCTCTTGTTGTATCTCCCAGGAACTGATGGACGAACTGTTCTTCAATCAGGTCCATGAACAGAGATTTAATCCCTCTGATAGATTGTACTAGAAAATCTATCAGAAGTTTCTACGAAGAGAATTAACGAATTTGATCCGTTAAACCAGACTGTAATTCAAAATTCACAGACTGGATTTTTCCCGAGTAGAGGGGAGGGGGGCGGCCACTATTTGAGAGAAAACTAGGGTTTTTTGAAAATTGTGACCTCTGTTGTTCTGTAATTTCTGTACTGCAATAACTTATTTATAATGTAGACCGCTAACAGCTTAGGGCCCATTAGTCATAAGTTCAAGCCCGACAAGCAAAGCCCGCATGTTCATAAATTAATATAAAATTCATCATGACTCCGATTGATAAACCGATTTCACCAATGTGCACAAAAACCATTTCTGCACCTTTTAAAGTCAAGATAAATTTTTCTGAATCCGAATTCAGTGATTTCCAAAAATGCCCATCCCTATGTCATTTTAGGAAATCTTACTCCTCTACTCTTAAATAAGAAGTCCAACTTCTTTGTTCATTAAATTTAACTCTTTAAATTTAACTATCTCAACGGGGATTAAAAATCCATTACTCTGTGTGACCCTCAATGGTTCAGGGATACAGCTAGCCGTGGGCTCACAACTCCTTGTGACTCGGAACAACAATTTCCGACTTGCCCATCGAATCATGGTAAGAGCGCCTAGCAACATCGCCCCATGATTCCCTAGGTATCACTGATAGTGCCTACAAGAACCAATAGATTTTGGTTAGCGTACAGTACGGTCCCTTCATCCAAATATCCCGATCGAATCAACAACCATTGGTAAATCAAGAGTCGTTCGAGATTCGATAACTATGCAATACATCTTGAATATCAAATAGTGACATCGCATGTGCTACTAAGAAACCATTTCTTAAAACACATCATGTACTCTGGCCAGAGATTCGTCACACTAATATCTCCTCAGATCGCATAGGATATCCACACTCGCAAGTATGTGGTGAATCCTTGACAACAAAGCATCGACTCCTATATATGTTGTAACTGTACCCAATCCCGACACCTGATGACCCCAATAGAGTCGGTAAACGAGTCAAAGCACAGTACTAGCATATAGAGTCTCAATGATGTTTCAAGTAGTAAGGACTAATGGTGTAAAACCAAAACCGCGGACTTTATCCACTAGATAAGTGATAACCACTTGGAAAGTCCGGATAGGGTAGTTCGATCATTCATCGTATGAATATCCATTTGCATGCTTCGAACATCTCTATGTTCCTTACCAATGAAACGTGGTACTCTGCATCGCAAATGCTAGTCTCAAACTCGAGCGATCCTTATCCTTATTAACGGACGGCTCAATCGACTAGGAACAGTTTAGAATATACAGTGACTATAAGATATGTTTCATGATAGACATCCCCATGTTCTACCACATCTTACATACACTATAGTATATTCAAGGTCTTTATCAAAACAACAATAGTATATCACAATATAACAATATGAAGAAAGATAAAGTCATTTCCATTAATAAAAGTGTAAATTATATTAAACAAAAGATTGTTTATACAAAGAGTCATCAAAGCCCTTAGCCACAAGTTGGCTCACTGGGCACCCACTCTTTCAATCTCCCACTTGCCCTAAAGCCAACTAGTCATACTTCGTAGACCCATTGCTTCGCGATGTTTATCAAATAATGGTCCTGGCAAGGGCTTAGTAAGTGGATCAGCGATATTGTCTACAGAGGCCACTCTTTCGACAGTGATGTCTCCTCTTTCCACAATCTCCCGGATGATGTGGTATTTCCTCAGTACGTGTTTGGATCTTTGATGAGACCTTGGTTCCTTTGCCTGAGCAACGGCACCCATGTTGTCACAGTACACCGGGACTGGACCAACAACTTCCGAAATAACGCCCAACTCTTGAACGAAATTCCTCATCCAAACGGCCTCTTTAGCAGCAGCTGATGCTGCAATGTATTCTACCTCAGTGGTGGAATCTGCTGTGGTGTCCTGCTTGGAACTCTTCCAAGAGACAGCACCGCCATTGAGCATGAACACAAATCCAGAGGTTGACTTCGAGTCATCCACGTCACTTTGGAAGCTAGAGTCGGTATAGCCTTCCAATTTTAGTTCTCTTCCTCCATATACCATGAACATATTCTTAGTCCTTCGTAAGTACTTAAGAATGTCCTTCACGGCTTTCCAATGCATTTGACCGGGATTAGCTTGATATCTGCTCGTGACACTCAGAGCAAATTCTACATTCGGTCTGGTAGATATCATCCCATACATGATACTACCTATGGCTGACGCATATGGTACATGTGTCATTTTTTCTATCTCTACATCAGTCTTGGGACACATAGACTTGGATAGAGAAACTCCATGACACATGGGTAGATGTCCTCTCTTGGACCCATCCATTGAAAACCGTTTCAATATGGTGTCGATGTAGGTTGCTTGAGTGAGTCCTATCATTCTCTTAGATCTATCTCTATAGATCTGTATCCCAAGAATATAGGATGCCTCACCCAAATCCTTCATCGAGAATCTACCTGATAACCATATCTTTGTTGACTGCAACATCCCTACATCATTCCCAATGAGTAGAATGTCATCAACATAAAGTACTAAGAATGTCACAGCATCCTTAACTACTTTCTTGTACACGCATGGTTCCTCCGGGTTCTTGATGAAACCAAAATCCTTTATTGTTTCATCAAATTTCTGGTTCCAACTTCTTGATGCTTGTTTTAGACCATAGATTGATCTCTGAAGCTTGCATACCTTATGCTCGCTTCCCATGGATGTGTATCCCTCAGGCTGCGTCATATAGATCTCTTCCTTAATGTTTCCATTAAGAAAAGCAGTCTTCACATCCATTTGCCATATCTCATAGTCATACCAACCAGCTATGGCAATAAGGATTCTTATGGACTTGAACATTGCAACTGGTGAAAAGGTTTCATCATAGTCAACTCCTTGTCTTTGAGTATAACCTTTCGCCACCAATCGCGCCTTGTAGGTCAATACCTTACCATCAGGCCCAAGCTTTCTCTTGTAGATCCATTTACACCCTATTGAAACAATTCCATCGGGAGGATCTACTAAAAACCAAACTTGGTTTGTATGCATCGAATCTATTTCCGACTGCATAGCTTCAAGCCATAAATTTGAATCCGCATCAGAAATTGCTTCCTTGAAGTTTCTTGGATCACATCCAACATCGGGTTCATCTTGATCCCCTTCAAGAAGAAGACCATATCGAATAGGAGGTCTAGAAGTCCTCTCGGATCTTCTAAGTATAGGCGTGTCCATCAATGGTTCCTGAGGTGTAGGATCGTTATTTTGTATTTCGGGTTCTTCTCGAATTTCTTCGAGTTCCATCATCTCGCCTTTCTTATCCAATAAGAACTCCTTCTCCAAGAAGGTGGCATTCCTTGAAACAAACACCTTTGTTTCAGCAGGATGATAGAAATAATATCCGATAGAATTCTTCGGATACCCTACAAAATAACATAAGGTGGATCGACTATCCAACTTATCTCCCACTGTCTGCTTCACGTAAGCAGGACATCCCCAAATCCTCAAGTACGAATACTTAGGAGCTTTGCCATTCCATAACTCGTATGGTGTTTTGTCCACTGCTTTGGTGTGGACGTTGTTCAACAACAACACCGCCGTTTCAAGCGCGTAGCCCCAAAACGAAGGTGGAAGCTCAGTGAAGCTCATCATGGATCGAACCATGTCCAACAAAGTTCGATTACGATGCTCCGACAAACCATTCAGCTGAGGTGTCATAGGAGGAGTCCACTGAGAGAGAATCCCATTCTCTTTCAGATAGTCCAAAAACTCGGTACTTAAGTATTCTCCACCTCGATCCGATCGAAGTGCTTTAATACTTTTACCTAGCTTGTTTTCTACTTCAGCCTTGAATTCTTTGGACTTTTCAAATGCTTCAGACTTATATTTCATTAAATATAAATACCCATACCTTGAATAATCATCAGTAAAGGTAATGAAGTAGGTGTGGCCATATTGAGTACCAATTCTAAATGGACCACAAACATCTGTATGGATCAAATCCAACAGATTTTGACTACGCTCAGGTTTCCCCTTAAAAGGAGATTTAGTCATTTTTCCTTTCAGGCAGGACTCACAAGTAGGTAGAGAGTTAATATCAGACATATCAAACATGCCCTCTCCCACTAGCTTGTTCATCCTCCTTGAGGAAATATGACCTAGCCTAGCATGCCAAAGGTTTGCCGGATTTTGACTATCGATTTTCCTTTTGTTCGTTGTTTCCGGTTTATCAACATAATTTATTGGAACGTCTTTTAATTTTAAGTTATATAGATCGTTTTCAAGTTTTCCATTTCCAATCAAACATTCATTCTTGTAAATATTGCAAATCTCATTCACAAAATTGCAAGAATAACCATCTCTATCAAGCATAGAAACAGAAATAATGTTTTTAATCAAATCTGGAACAAATAAAACATCTCTCAAAATTAACTTAAAATCGTTCTACAAAATTAAATAAACATCTCCCACAACTTTAGCTTCAACTCTAGAACCATTTCCGAGCCTCAGCTGGGTCTCACCCATTCTAAGCTTATTACTTCTTGTCATCATTTGCAACTCATTGCAAATATGAGATCCACATCCGGTATCCAATACCCAAGAAGTAGTGTTAAGTGAAACATTTATTTCAATATAGAACATACCCTTCGCAGTTCGCAACTGCTCGAGGTATTCCTTGCAGTTACGTTTCTAATGACCGGGTTTCTTGCAGTGATGGCAAACTTGTTTAGACTTGTCCAATTTTGCATGTAACATTTGGCCTTGAGATCATGGTCCAACCATTTCTCTAGTTCGGCCAACCTTTCGGCAGTTACATGAGCCAGGGCTGTTTTCGGAGAAGCCTTTTCTAACACTTAGAAAATATTTTCCGAACTTAGGACAATCTTAACTTATGGAATCATTCTGTATTGTTTGCGCCAGTAAGTTTGTTTTGTTGGAGAATTGAGACATGTGGATTACGAAGATTCATCATAATGATATACTGAGATGAAACAGATAATTATCGATGATTGTTTAATTAATTTACTAAGACATAAAATAGGCAAAATTTATTTTATGAATCTCACTCCCACTATTTTAACGATTTCACTACCCTCTAGTGAAAACGGGAAACTGTTTTCCTTAGTGAGAACATGGAGTCCAATTGACAAACTATGGTCCCGAATAATATCAGCCAACCATAATTTTCAAAAGGTAGAGCCCAATTGCTTTCAAAGCAACCTCCACGTTTTTACCTCATGTCCAATAAGGGCCCAATAATATGACGCCGTTTATTGTGACATGTCAAGATGACCCATCAATATTAAGTTGTGATGGACGGTCGCCATGTGGATCCCCCAATAATATGAGCCGATCCCATGGGAGTTCCACCCAACTTACAACATGTGTCGATCCAATGTACAGCTTTCCGACGAACGGGCCCCCCCAATAATATGAGCCGGACCGTATCCGCGAGTAGCATCTCATACATTGATCGTTGATGGAAGGTAGGAACATTTAAACAATTTTAAATTTTCTTTATTTATCTTGATATCAATTTTAAATCATATTTAAAATGAGGGATTTTAATTTTGAAAATTTGTCTCATCATTTTAAAATTTTGTATGCTTGCCGGATTCACACAATTTTGTCTAAAACATGCATACAACAATAATATCATATATTATATAGGATGATCGATTCCATTTCTAATCGACCCGTGGTTGCCAATCACGAGTCTTAGTCCAATCCTAGGTAATATGCAGGTATGCAATGCAATCCTATTACATTGTGCTTCCAATTTACATTTTTTCTGTTTTTATTGTCTGCTGGGCCCACCTCCGTCTTCAAATATTCATCTCCCACTAAATCTAATGTATTTACAATAAATAACAATGACAAGTCGGGGATACATTTTAAGGGGTGGGAACGGGCCATAAACCAGGCCCACTTTTATTACATATGACAATTCATATTGGGCCACAATTCATATTGGGCCATAAACCAGGCCCATTAATAAATCCAACAACAATAAAAACAAATGTAAATTCCTAACATACACCTACAAAATTGGTCATGGCAATCGATCATCCTTATCCAATAACATTTAATTCAAAATTAATTTATTGGATAACATGCAATGGCAATTTAAATTAAAAGGATAAAATCATATTCCATATATAAAATCTTATTTTACATACAAAATCATATTTTATCTTTTTATCAAATAAAAATCATATTTTATCTATAAAATCCAATTTTATACATAAAATCATATTTTACTCAATATATCCATAAGATCATATCTTATCATCAATTGTACCAAAAATAATTAATTTCATAAAATCTGATTTAACGGATAAAATTTATAAATTTTCCAAAAATTCAAATTTATCCAAAAATCAATTTTAAAATTTTCGGACTCGAACAATTCAATCCGACGCCTCGTGGACCAATCGAAAACAATTTTCGATCGGACCAAAAATAGAATTTTAACATATTAAAATTTTAATTTTAAAAATTAAAAATTAATTTTTCGCGGGCCGCCCGGGACGCTCCCGGGCTGCCCGCGCCCCAAAAGGGCTCGGGCCGGGCAGCAACGATCGCTGCGCTGCCCCCCCGGGCAGCGATCCAATCGCTGCCCGAGTTTTTGCCCGAAAAATTTTTAATTTAAAAATTTATTTTGTTTCAAAAACCGAGGTTTAAAAATTTTTGTACAATCGATTAATTTAATCGCTTGATCTGAGCAACCTGTCTCTGATACACTGTTGGAGAACGGCGATCAGATCAATCAGAATTGATACCCGGTGCAGCGGAAGTTTAAAAATTTTATATGGAACGATTCCATAATGGGTATCAAAACTTTACGATTAAATTGTGTGTGTAAAAATTAAATAACAATTATAAATTTTTACCTCCAATCTCGAATCGAGATTATTGACACCAACAGATTGCTCTGCTCTTGTTGTATCTCCCAGGAACTGATGGACGAACTGTTCTTCAATCAGGTCCACGAACAGAGATTTAATCCCTCTGATAGATTGCACTAGAAAATCTATCAAAAGTTTCTACGAAGAGAATTAACGAATTTGATCCGTTAAACCAGACTGTAATTCAAAATTCACAAACTGGATTTTTTCCGAGTAGAGGGGAGGGGGCGGCCACTATTTGAGAGAAATCTAGGGTTTTTCGAAAATTGTGACCTCTGTTGTTCTGTAATTTCTGTACTGCAATAACTTATTTATAATGTAGGCCGCTAACAGCTTAGGGCCCATTAGTCATAAGTTCAAGTCCGACAAGCAAAGCCCGCATGTTCAGAAATTAATATAAAATTCATCATGACTCCGATTGATTAACCGATTTCACCAATGTGCACAGAAACCATTTCTGCACCTTTTAAAGTCAAGATAAATTTTTCTGAATCCGAATTCAGTGATTTCCAAAAATGCCCATCCCTATGTCATTTTAGGAAATCTTACTCCTCTACTCTTAAATAAGAAGTCCAACTTCTTTGTTCATTAAATTTAACTCTTTAAATTTAACTATCTCAACGGGGATTAAAAATCTATTACTTTGTGTGACCCTCAATGGTTCAGGGATACAGCTAGCCGTGGGCTCACAACTCCTTGTGACTCGGAACAACAATTTCCGACTTGCCCATCGAATCATGGTAAGAGCGCCTAGCAACATCGCCCCATGATTCCCTAGGTATCACTGATAGTGCCTACAAGAACCAATAGATTTTGGTTAGCGTACAGTACGGTCCCTTCATCCAAATATCCCGATCGAATCAACAACCATTGGTAAATCGAGAGTCGTTCGAGATTCGATAACTATGCAATACATCTTGAAGATCAAATAGTGGCATCGCATGTGCTACTAAGAAACCATTTCTTAAAACACATCATGTACTCTGGCCAGAGATTCGTCACACTAATATCTCCTCAGATCGCATAGGATATCCACACTCGCAAGTATGTGGTGAATCCTTGACAACAAAGCATCGACTCCTATATGTGTTGTAACTGTACCCAATCCCGACACCTGATGACCCCAATAGAGTCGGTAAATGAGTCAAAGCACAGTACTAGCATATAGAGTCTCAATGATGTTTCAAGTAGTAAGGACTAATGGTGTACAACCAAAACCGCAGACTTTATCCACTCGATAAGTGATAACCACTTGGAAAGTCCGGATAGGGTAGTTCGATCATTCATCGTATGAATATCCATTTGCATGCTTCGAACATCTCTATGTTCCTTACCAATGAAACGTGGTACTCTGCATCGCAAATGCTAGTCTCAAACTCGAGCGATCCTTATCCTTATTAACGGACGGCTCAATCGACTAGGAACAGTTTAGAATATACAGTGACTATAAGATGTGTTTCATGATAGACATCCCCATGTTCTACCACATCTTACATACACTATAGTATATTCAAGGTCTTTATCAAAACAACAATAGTATATCACAATATAACAATATGAAGAAAGATAAAGTCATTGCCATTAATAAAAGTGTAAATTATATTAAACAAAAGATTGTTTATACAAAGAGTCATCAAAGCCCTTAGCCACAAGTTGGCTCACCGGGCACCCACTCTTTCACAACCAACTCTCGCAGTCAACTGGATTTTCTGAACCCATCAATAACGGTGGATTGAACGACTGAAACCTCTTCAGCAAGGTTTCCATAGGCGTTGCTGAAGCATCCAACTGATCAACTTCAGTGCTAGCTTGCTCAGTTGCAGGGATAACTGGCGGTGTGTTTCTGTTTATCACTCGACGAGGACCCATCTGATAATCAAAGGTTAGGACACGAGATATCTCAATCGCTACAATCAGTGCCCTTACAACCGCTTGGAATACCGGATACCAGTCGATAACAGAAACAGTTATATCTCAAGTAGATCATGCTTTATAAATCAAATCACATAACCATGTAATTCAATAATTCTCAATAATAAATCATGCTCGCATGGAATTAAGTACACAATTAAAATAATTCAAACACATGCGAGGAGCCAATACACGCAGACTCGACCTACCCGCTCACTCTAGTTCGACCAAGAATCTTAACGCTCTGATACCACTTAATGTGAGACCTCGGTTCCAAACAACTAATCTCGGGATTAAACAACAATAAAGCATACAATAACCAAAGGTTAAAAGCAATAAAGATTTTTTTTTTTTGAAATAGTGCCTCGCTCGATCGGTAAGATTTTACCGATCGAGCGAGCCAAAACTCAAAAGGTTCTGCCCGAGAAAACCAGACCTCGCTCGATCCGTACGATCTTGCGGATCGAGCGAGCCACAAAAATTCCAAAACAAAAACTGCATCAAAATGCCCTCGCTCGATCCGCGACATATTGCCGATCGAGCGGCGACAGAAACAGAGCCAAAAATAGCAGAATTCATGCTAGAAACTTGAGTCCAAAACCCACAAAATAATATCATGCATTGCAATCACAAGTTCTCCAACTAATACATGAAGTACTGGAGTCATACAACCGCTCCAAATATAGAATATGTGATGATAACATGTCGACAAGGCTCGCATAATCAATACAACAACAAAACGAAGTTTGATATCTAAACATGTTCCAATACAACTAGGTAGACATGCTGACACGACTTTCTAAACCGAGTCTCACTACTAGCTCTCCCTCTTGCTGCTAGCCAGGCCTACGCTGACTTGGTCCTGCCCCACTTGTTGCCAAGTACACATATAAAACAAAGCAACAGCCGGATAACCGGTGAGAAAGATAATCCCAGTAAAAGCAACGTAACAAGTAATACAACAATAAACATGCTTTCAAGACAACGACGAAATCAATAACAACGTAATGAAATGCATGTCTTTAAACCGGGATATCAAATCTGATAAACGAAGGATTGCTACTGTGCTTTTGGGATCCCAAGGATGAGATCACGTAACGACTCACCGACTCTCCCAATCGAGGTGGTGCCACATATCCCACTCCTCTAGACTTTGAGCAACTATAATGAGTATGCTAGCACCAGGCGAAACGACTACGAACTAGGCCACTCAATCATAGTTCCCAAACGTCTAAACAAAAAGGGGCGGTTCTGCCCGCTAGAAACAAGATTGGCTCAAGATGAATGCATATCAAAACATAAACATAAGCCACATAAACAACTCAAATAACAACCAAAATACAAGTTCCACATGCTAGAACAAGTATTAATGCAATATGTGATTTGAAAGGGAAACTCGAGAACCAACAGTCCAAAGTATGCTATCCCGCTACAATGACTTCTTTTACCTTTCAAGGCAGTAGTTCCAACTTCTGGAAAGCTACAACAAAATATTGTATCAATATCTATACAACCTAATCAACAAACGACGACTCAAGGAAAACTCTTTACCGATCTTCGTCCAACTCTTGACGAACAATGCTTCTAACACGGGCTTGACAAACTCCAAACGAATCTGTTCAGATACAAATCAAAGATCAATTACCATGATTAACTTACAAGCCAAGTTCAACAAATCAAAAACGGTTCGAAATCCCAAAACTCAAACCGACGGCATAACGGCTAAAAACTGAACAAACCGGAAATGCAAAAAGCAGTTCATTACCGATATCAACTCAATTCAATGCTAATACAACAACAACAACAAGGCAATCCCAACAAATCTCAAAACCCACATTTTCGAAAATGGTTTCCAAAAATCATAACAATTCCGAACATCGCTCTATTTCAAAACCGACAGATAATAAACGATCAGAACTCCGCCAAGAACAACATACTAGAATCTAAATCGATTCTAACAACCTCCGAAAAACAAAACATATCCGATCGGAGAAATACTTATGGTATAATGGAGCTCTCACTGCAGTGATCACTAATCTGCCTTCAGAAATAATTTCCAACGGCCAGATCGAGCTCGGACTGAAATCCCAAAGCTTGGAAGCAAAAGGAATCGGCTACAATGGAGGAGGAAGGAATGGGGAAGGAGATGAAGACTTTCAATCTCAATTCTATGTGTAGATAATATATAAAATCCAATAATTGCGTTTTAGTCCCTGAAATTTCCAAAATTTGCAAAAAGGACCCTGATCAAAATCAAGTCAGCTCGTGAACTCTGCAATCTCCGATTAACTCAAATAAACTTATTTAATATAAAAATGGGGCGTTACATTAGGCTCATTTTTGGTTATTTTATGTTGGTTGGATTCCCTATTCCATGGGGCAGATGCAGCTAGTTCTCCTAGAGACAGGGAGATTAGGTGGTGACCAAGACTGGATAGCGGGGTTGAATACTAGGTTTTTCTTACCTGGTTTTTGAATTACTTTAATTCCGCAGTTACTCTGATTAAGATTATTTTATTGATTAATTTCATGCTTAAGTTCTGATTAGTAGAGGTAATCACGGCGCGGGCCACAACAGATACCTTCAAGGACAACTTAATAACCAAATCAAAATTCTACAGGCATACGCCACTTATTAGCATTGCCATGCTTACTGATCATGGACAATGCTCAATCCCTTATTAGTTACCACAACTCACAACGCTTCTACGGACGATTAAAAATTTTTCTTAGGCAACAACTCTAGTTCGGTTAGCCTACAAGTAGGACGAATAGCTCTACTCAACTTATGATTGGTTGATCCATTTCTAAAAATCAAATCAAATCCTTAAAAAGAAAACACAACCATAAAATCTATTGTTGTTCAACTCCATGATATTATCCAATAATATTAAGAATCTAAATGGATAAATAAACAGATCCCAATTATCCATTCACCAATTTATACTTTCTTCTCTTAGGAATTCTTGATTCCACTAAAAGTTCGATTCTTAGTTAAAATTTTCCAACGGAGTTAACCACCTTTTTCTATCCCAGATGCAACAACTATGAAATCCATATTTATTCTTAAATTCAAAATATACCATGAGCTACTATTCATTTATAGGATTAAATCATCTCTGCGTACCAAATAATTCTTACATATCGCCTGAAAACATATCTCAAACTTCTAGTTCAACTTGACAACAGGTCTGGAAATCCAAAAATTTCCAAATTTTTATATGTACAACCTAAATTCATATTTCAAGAACTTAGTATGCAATTGGACACCTCAAAGAGTTTGTAATTCGATTGTAAATGCTTTCTCATTGTTCCTCCAATACATTAGTATTTCACCGATAAATAAATCTACAGCTTATCCATGAAAACTACCTGAATATTCTATTCGTCATTCTGTACCCATAGTTGGTGCATTATCTTATCGGTTGACAATCACAAAATCTTAGAATTCAAATGTAAAGTACCCAAAAGTATTCTAGGGACAACTCTATTTCCCTATCTCGAGATTGATCACACATTCAATTAATTCACTAACTAGTAGTCTTCTCGCTAGAACTAAATCTAATTAGTAATCGTCATTTCTCGGATCACAACAATAACTTAGGATTTTATCTAGTACTATTACTAAATTCCAACAGTCTAAAAACTTACTATGCGGTTACGAGTCGATCCTCTATTCTAGAAATCAAAATGATAATTGGAACTATGACCCACCCAAATCCTCATCATGATGGATCATGAAAGGAACCAAACATACAAGTAATGTTGCTTAATAAGAAATGAAATAATGCAAGCATTATAATCAAACGAGCTGAAAATAAAAATCTAGATAAGTGAAAACAACTCACTCATAATTCAATTCTATAGGTGAGTGAATATTAATGGAGGCTCCAAAAACAATAAGTATGAGCTCACAAGATAACAAATCTTGTGATCGTTCATATATGGGTAATGAAATCATGCTTAAACAATCAAAGCATAATTAAGAGCAATCGGTGTGACTTCAGTCGAAAGAAGTACACACAAGTAAATAATCAGGGAAACAACGGTCTCAAGGTAAAATCAGATTCCAGCCACACAACATAAGTAGATTACCAAAATAAAGACAAAGCAAATCTTACTCGCATCAACATGTGGCTCTAGTACCGAAGAAAAATTTCAAGAAGTGTGAAATAAGAATAAGGTCTTATTAAAAGTTCAACCTATGTCAAAGTAGCAGAATACAACATTGACTGATGTCATACAAATCCATAAATGAACAAAAGATGTGCAAAGAAATTTTGGATACTCAAAAGTATTTGTTGCAATGGATATGAGCACAAAAGAGGAAATAGGAAATAATATTCGAAATAATAGTTCATATAAAAGGCTCATAGTAACCGACTAACTATTTTTGAAAATCATATTTGCCCATATAACAAAAAAAATCCAACCCATCCATAATAATATAAAACAAAGTATGTATCCCAAGTCTTCACACGAATTCGATTTATTAACTTAACAGAACAAAACATACGCTTTACTAATTTCTAAACAAACTATGCACTTAGTTGTATCCGACAAAAATCCAATATAAGAACATAACTTCCAATAGTAACACACAATCAATATTTCCTAATGCGCAAGTTTAATATTTTTCGACAAACCCCTACCGTCTCATCAAAATTACTAACACTACTTAATAACTCAAATAACTCCCACAAACATCCTAGAACTGGAAGGAATTTTGGTACACCAATACCGCTTAACTTGAAGTCGCATGCTATAAAATAGACATTTGAATGGTACACTTTAAACTAATAAAAGAAATTTTTACACAAAATAAACACTGAACTACGCATTTAAATAATCAAACAACTAGTTTTGAAATTATTTTTTTAAAAAGAATGTGACATCAAAACATTAAAAGTAATAACGCACCTACAACTATCATAAAAAAAATTCTTTGAAACTTACAAACTTTGAGGTGAGACTTCTCGAATTTCTTGCGATCAGTAGTAGGCACAACCCAACTAAAACCATGCTCTAATACCAACTGAAACGACCCTAACCTCTGCTTTAAATTAATTAATAAAGAAAATACGGATTTTTAAAAATTTTGCCATGACTTGTTTGAAAAATACAAAATCCCACCTGTCTCAACTCAGCAGTTCAAAAATAGAGTAGACGCTAAAAAAGAAAGCAAATACGATAATCATAATCTTCCGAAAATACAACATCCAAAAGTTCCAACAATTTGACTTTTACAGGCCCACAAACAATTCTATAAATCCTTAAGCTTACATTTATCCAATCAATAAAAATGAAAGACTTTAAAGCATTAAAGTAAAGTATTGAGGAAGTCTAACATAGGTCGAAAGGATGTGATGTGCCCGCATTGCATTCCACTCGATTGTCCTGCTCCTCGATCTCAACAATAATCAAACCTGTACCAAGCAAGTGTAGTGAGTCAAATGACTCAACAAGTATAAACTTTGTAATAACAAGGGTTAAAAATACCTGCGGGAATACTTAAAGTACTATACATATAATACCTTGAAACTTACTCTGAAAAGTTGTATGATAAAAGAGAATGAGACTACCTGTATGCAATGAACTCACCCAAACTCACACTTTGAAACTTGGAACTTTCTTAGACTTTACTTTACTTTACTTTAACTGAACTTGAACTTTACTTGAGCTGAGATTTTTCCTTTGTGAATTTATATAATTGATTGTGACGCTTTCTTTGTTCTGATCGATCATGGTTGCAGTATACTATGCCGGCAAGGATGACGAGATTTCTCCCGTTAAACACCACATTGCCCCTCTATTGGTAAGGAAAGCCAGGATTTCTCTCAACTCGTCCAAACCCCTCTGTTAAAAAAGGAAGCCAGGATTTCTCCCAATTCATCCAAGACCCTCTGTTGGCAAGGGAAGTCAGGATTTCTCCCAACTCGTCCAAGCCCCTCTGTGTCACAAATCAACTCATTTTATTCAAAAATTTATTTTTACTTTCTTGACTTTAATCTTTATCTTTAATCGACTCGAAGATGAAAACTCACACACACAAATGTGCAACTTTAGGGAATGAAGACCGGCTCAAAAATATGGATATTAGGTGAGTGAGTGGATGCCCCTAAGTTGATTACCCAACTTAGACTATATTTCTCCTCAAACCCTTCTTAACCCGAGCAATCAAACCGTAAAGTCCTTAACTCGATCTTACCTTAACCGAATTCGATCCCGCTTGAACTGACAGTCTCTAAACACTTCAAACTAACCGAAGAACCAAGTTATGACCTCTAAAGACCACTCGAGCAACCCGATAAAAACAGATTTCTGGACAACCCTCACAACTTAACAAAATTATGCACTAGGCACCACAACTTGAACAATTCCTAACTTGACTGAAACTAACCTGATTTGCTCCCAATTCAAACCGACATGACCAAAACATCCTAAAACTGACTTAGGATCAGCCCTCACCCATTGATAGTTTCCCAAACCATTCAGTTTAATCAAACAACCCAACCGCTCACCCATTGATTGAAAAATTCTGCTCAACCTTTATAACTTAAATGACCCTTAATCCATTCAATACTTGATCGAATCGAGCCTATTTTACATCGAAGCGACCACAATATCTTAAACTCGACCTAGGACCAACTCAAAACCCGGCCAGCCAAGAAATGGCAGCTCCCCTGCCCAAAAATCAGCAGCCCCCACATATTGCCTCAATCACCCTACTTAACCTATACTTTAAAATCCAACTCTATGCTCCATTTTTTTCTTAACTTGAACTCTTCCCAGCCCACAAACTAAGATGGTCAGTGATATGTCTGAGTCTGTGATGCATGTGCAAAGAAAACGAACGAAGGAATATTCTGACATCCTTCGCAGACTTGATAGCCTAAGATATTCCAATGAATCAAAAAATAAACAGCTTAATGATACTTTTGGTACCCAGCTCACAATCATTTTTGATCTTCTACATGAGTCTGGTGATGACAAAAAAGGGAAAAGGCTACCTCATCAAAGGCTAAAGGAAAAGGGAAGAAGTAGTGAGCAGATCAGAGTTTGACATGCAAATCAAGTTTGACGATTTTCTACCTCATCAAAGGCTAAAGGAAAAGGGAAGAAGTAGTGAGCAGATCAGAGTTTGACATGCAGATCAAGTTTGAAGATTTTCTTGAAGACATAATTTTTGACATTTATTTTTTCCAAAGATTATTATTATATATATGAAACAAAGCTTTTTGATCTACTTTCTTAAATTGATCCGGATATTGATAAAGATGACTTGGTTTTGACATCACCAAAAAGGAGAAAATTGTTGGAGATCAAACTATGAGTTTTGGTGATAACAAATAAAAAAAATAAGTACTAAAATAAATAAGATCTTAAGGACAAACGAAAAGTCAAAGTACAGATCAAAATAAATGGATACATAAAGATCAAACTTAAAAAGTGTCCAGATTGAGTTTCCGGCGAAATTGGATTATTCCGGATAAATCAAGAATTTGATCGAGGTTATCTTGCAGGATGTTACTTCAACAGATCAAATGACCATCCTTTAAATGAACAACCTAGATCGATCAAAACCGTAAATCTTCTGGCAGATTTTAGTAACACGTACCCAGAATTAGAGATTAATTTATAATTAATCTGATAATCATGTTAGATTAATTTAAACATGATTAAGGATATTTCAAATGAGTTAACGGAGTCCTGAAATGGATCCAGAACAATCGGAGATGGCCCAGAGGATTAGTAAGGATCGAACGACCCGATTTAAGACCGGACCATCCGAGGAGAACGGAAGCTCCGTTGAGGCAATCGGAAGCTCCGATGGCGATCGGAATCTCCGATCTGTAATGGAAGCTCCGGTAATATTACTTCATCCATGACGTAAGTGACAACAGAAGCTCCGATCGGGAACAGAGGTTCCGATCTCCCATATCCTCAGCCAGCCAATGAGGAGATGACACGTGGCGGATAAGAGCAAACGAAAGCTCTGATCGCGCATTGGAGGTTACATCGTGCTCTATAAATATAGGTGCAAGGGCCTCATTTCAAACCGCACCAGTTTCCTATCCTTCGCCCAGATGACTCTATTTTAGGGCTTTGGGTAGTCATATTTAGAGTTTGAGTAGGGAACATATTTTAGTATAGTCATACATTGTCTGACATAGTAGCGGAGAGGTATTCGAGTATCAGAGCTGTGCTTGTAGCTGCGGAGCTGCAGCAGTAGTGTATGCCAGGAGTTGGGTAGTCGCCATCAGTGGACTGACGACTGACGAAGGACGCAGATATAGCTATGGTCTCCTTAAATTATTTAGGAGCATATAATAACTTAGTTAAGGCTTTTAGAGCATAATGAATGATGCATGAGTATTTGCATTGTGGAGCTGATGATAGGCTTGGAACCTAAAGTGGGACTGCTAGGAACTGCCTTAGAAAGGTACGTAACTACTGATTGAGATAGCCAGCGGGTATGCATGCGTATGTGTTGCATTTATGTATCATATTTTGCATAGATTATTTTGCGGCATGTGCATATCATATTGGGCATGTACATATTTTGAGATGAGCCATGTAGGGTCGCTCAGCCCTATTCGGACGTTTGATATCAAGTGCCCCGCGACCGACGGGTTAGCCGACACTGGCATCTGTAGGATATGGTCCACGTCCGGTATGAATGAGCATTGTACGCAGGGTTTGATTTTCGGGTTGTGACACTCATGTCCTAGGCGCCATTCTGAGCAGTTTGTATATAGTTATCCCAGATATGGATGCCCTATCATATGCATGCATCATGTTTGTATGTTTACCCATATTTGCGTATTGATCTTAAAGCTCACGTCCAGTATTTTCTGTGTATCTGGACATCCTATTTGACGGGACAGGTATAGGTGCAGGATTGAGCACTAAGAGCTTGGAGAGGCCAGCGACCAGTGAAGACAACATAGTTAGCTGTAGGTTTTATTTAAGTTTAATTGGATTGGATTGTATAATCGAATTTTTTTAACCGGTTGTATTCTGTTGGTCTACTTTTATTTAAGTCTTACGCAGCGATTTATTTAATGCATGCTTAATTATGCTCTAAACTCTGATTAGGTAGAGGATCCGGGTTGGGTCGCTACATTTATTGGTATCAGAGCTGCATGCAATAGACTTGGGATATAGTACTGAGACTTTGGGTTATCCTTGCAGGATTGGTGAGACCTAACAGAGGATGATTTGGTTCTTCATTGCCGAGATCTGCGGCAGAAGTCTTTATTATAAGGAATGCAACAGTGATGAGAACACCAGTAGTAGCATATAGATAGATAGGCTGACTGCTGTGAGCGGTTCATCATTTGATGCATTGGATAGCTGATCGAAGAACATATGGATTCCAGCCAGGGAAGACTGGAAGAGAAGAACGAGTATATCGCGTTATTTACATCTGAGGACATTTTGGAACGAATGGTGTGTAACAACCCATGTGGTTCTAGTCCGAAGAGATTCTCCACTCGTAGTTGGAGAGATTGTCATATAGACTTTCACCGGGAAATGCCTCGAGTGGCTAAGGCATGACTGGTTTCGAGCGTAAGGTCTTTAAATTCATGCAAAACATGACTTTATTTGTATGCTTGTATCAATGCGTTCGGTAGGCACGCAAGAAACTTCATGTTCAAATCATGAATTAGATACAAGAAGAACGCTGACGGTAGATCGTGAGCAGAAGAGGTCGACTGACAGGCACTGATGCTGAGAATAGCTAGTTAGCGAGCTCAAGTTATTTCTTCGAAAGTCTTGGCAGGACGAGATACCGAGAGATTTGGGCAGGAGTATGCTTGTATTGATGCGTGTGTCGATGAGAAGCTTCATGCTCAAGAAATGAAGACGAGTACGATGATTTTAAATACTGTATTTTTGTAGTTGTAAACAGTATTTCAGTTGTAATAAATCATCAGACTTTGGTTGTATCATTTCAATTTATTGGATGTACATTTTCATTGTATTTTGGATACTGAATTTGTATTACATGGGATTGTAATAAATAAAATGGTACATAAACTTGAAACATTGATACATGTTCTATTCTGAGATTTGTCTGGCGATTCGTGGATGATTGCAATGTTTAATTGGTTTGGTCCTAGTTGATTAGTGTTCAACTATTTGTAGCTCATGGGTTTTGAATGATTCAAAGATAACTGCGTGACATATGGTTAGTCTAGGCGTTTTCCTAGGATGACCTAGTTAGTCAGCGGGCTAAGTTAGTGCAAGCGATGAGTTGATTCATCAGTGGGCACCGGTTTTGTTCTAGGTTGTTTCCTTAGAACAATAGTCTGATCACCTTCTTAGGTTAAGACTTTGTGATGATGTGTTTTCATCAGGATGCCAGGTCGAGCAATACCAAGAGTTGTGAGTCATTACCAGGTGTAGACGTGAGGAGGCGCGACCCTATGCCGGTGTACCTGAAAGCCTTTGTGCTTCAGGAGATGGCGGTGGGAAGGCTACTCAGTCTAGGGATTGGTAAAAAGCACAACGGGGTATGACCTTGGATTAGATACCCAGTTTGGTATCCGGATTTAGATATTGTCTGGATTTTTTCAGAAATATTAGTTTGAGTGTTCTGCTGTGAGAAATAGTCTTGGAGGGATTTCCTTGACGAGTGGTTGTTCTGAGCAGATAGGTGTTGACCTATGAGATACTGTTAGACTAGTCGATCTACTCGGTATACGAATTTCTACCAATGATTATTGGAATTCCTTGTGATAGGATTAATATAGGTTATGGGATTGCAATCTGTTTTAGGATTTAGACTCGGGTATGAGTATTTCTCAGTGATGATGGACTTCATCGATATTGAATTATATCAGGTGCTGAGGACTGTGTCAGGTTGTCCAAGACAGGAGGGAAGCATGACCTATTCCAGTGTTCTTTGGAAGGATGTTCTAGATGGTGCTATCGGGGGAGGATATCTCAGTCTTGATTATTGCATGGTCTTAGAAAGAGATATAATTACCAGGAGCGTGTTCAATGAAGATTGATCTGAATCTGTCAGAGATGGATGTATTGAATCCAGTGTGATTCTTGTAGTTACAAGTGTTTAGGATTAATTAACTTATGGCAGCGAGATCAGGGTTGTTGATCGAGCCATATAAGATTTTTTTAGTGACCAAGAATTGGCAAGAGATTGCCTAAATTTGGTTGATACTGACAGGTTGTGCGACGTGGTCGATTGGTTAGTCAAATCAGTGATTTATTTGAGTTATAATAAATCGAGAGTACTCGTGACAGTACTTTGAGCCGGTGTTCTTAGAAGTTTGATCTTTAGATAATGTCTCGAGACAGTAAAGAGAATTAAGTGCATTCAGGATTCTCTAGTCGATGAGATTTCCCAGAGTGCGGTCATTTTGACTTCAGATCACTGGAGGTGATTGTATTATGACTTTTGTAGTCATGACTAGTCTGATAGCTGGGTTGATTTTATCAGTGGTAAGTAGAGACGTGGTGATTTAGTAACGTTAAAAGAGAATGAATCATTGAGATGTGATCCAACAAGTATTGTGGATTTCAATGAGCATTAGCAGGGTAGCATCAGTGATTGGTTGTGAGATGAGACAACAGCTGAGACCTGTAGTTTTCAGGGTCTAGCGGGATTGTTGTCGCAAATATCCCAGTGTGTTCTGATGTGCTATGTCATTGAGGTGTTAGGGTCGATCAGAATCGATCAGGTAAATTAGTTGGATTGCCGCTATTAATTGAGGACTTCATATGGAAATAGAGGTGAAACAGTTTTGGTTTATCTTAGTTTGTGAGTCAAGTTGACTAAAGGTTGTTGTCCATGATTTGGATAACCAGTGTTGCAAGATCGATCATTATCTCGAGTGACGAGACAGTTATGATCATTCGATACAATCTACTAATGATGTGGATGGTGTTAGTCCATTAAAATGTTCAGCATGATGGTAGTATGTTCGGAAGGGATGATCTGAGTTTTTGTAAAGATCGAGGATTGTGAACAACGACGTTGTCACAATTAGTATTTTTCGGCAAAGGGTTTTGTCATGGGGTTCATAGTAATATTCTTTTGGGAGTAGTAGTCATCATCGATCGGAATAAGTACGGGAGGTACGTATTTTGATGCTAGGGAGATTCATGACTTACTGTTATCCGTGGCAGGATGATCGGTAGGTAATCGTAGGATGCTATCGCGTGCAACAAATTATAGATCAGGATTGATCGTGATCCATTCGAGTATTCTGCATTGTGTAACATACCACTAGACATGTTGTCTGAGTTGTCATGCAGAGGGTGGTGTGCAATGACGTCTTTGCTTCGCGAGTCAGTGGCTGGTTTTTGGCCATTTTGTTCGCAAAGATTATTCTGTTTGGGAGCTAGGGCTTCGACTTCAGCAAAATAGATTAGCTCAGATGTTTACTCTGAGAGGGTATCTCGAGTATTGACATAGAGATTAGAATCTGTGTTAGACCAGTAGGGATACATTGCGGTTGTATCTTGTCTTCTCATCTGATGCGGATTGATGTCAGTGAGAGAGATGATGAATGTCAAGTTGAGGCCTCGACAGGAAATTCATCATCGGATTCGCAGTCGGTGTTGTTGTTTCAGTCACAGTTAGTTTTTCGGTAGTAGTCAAGATACTACAGTAATATCATGATATTCGAGTTAGATGCCCGAGGGTTCCTGAATAATAGCCAGTTAGCAGCTATTGGATCATGGACAGTGATTTAGATCGCTTGATTTGATCGAACAGTGAGTTCAAGGAAGAATCCAGTGTAATCTGATGAGAGTTTAGATTATCATTGCGAGGTAGGAAAGACGACTCAGGATTTTTGGGTTGTGCAGATAATGACGTTTCTACTCGTGGATGAGGTGATATCAAGATTCGATATCAGTCTTGAGACATGAGAGTTCATGCTATAGGACGACGGATTCTGCGATTCGGGAAGGAGGATTCTTCCATCTGCTTGTCATGCATGGGAATGTTCGAGGAGATTGACCGATGATGGTATTGTACCATGAGCAGTGTATAGCTAGTTACTGACAACAGTCAATGGGATTTCGCAGTGTTAGCGAAAATGTGAATCATAAGTATTTGTCTGAAGATAGAATTCAGCTTTAGCCTGAATTTTTGACAAAGCGTGTGCAAGTTAGAACCAAGGTGGAGTTCTAAGCTGACTTTAGAAGTCGTGACACTATCGAAGCAGGGGATTAGATATTGCAGGTTTAGCAATGCCGGGACTGTCGAAAGTTATTCGACCAGAGGATTTTGAATCAGACCTACCAGTTCTGTTATGATAGTGAGTTTATGTGGCGTTCTCGGGATTTTCATAGATTTCGAGGACGAAATATTTTAAGGGGAGGAGAATTTAGTAACCCGTACCCAGAATTAGCGATTAATTGCTAATTAATCCGATAATCATGTTAGATTAAATTAAACATGATTAAGTATATTTCAGATGAGTTAACGGAGTCTTGAAATGGATCCAAAACACTCGGAGATGGCCCAGAGGATCATTAAGGATCGGACAACCTGATTTAAGACCGGACCATCCGAGGAGAACGGAAACTCCGTTGAGGCAATCAGAAGCTCCGATGGCAATCAAAAGCTCCGATCTGTAACGGAAGCTCCGGTAATAGTACGTCAGCCATGACGTAAGTGACAACAGAAGCTCCGACTGGGAACATAGGTTCCGATCTCCCCTATCCGCAGCCAGCCAATGAGGAGACAACACGTGGCGGATAAGAGCGAACAGAAGCTCCCCGCGCATTGGAGGTTCCGATCGTTCTCTATAAATATAGGTGCGAGGGCCTCATTTCAAACCGCACTAGTTTCCTCTCCTTCGCCCAGATGACTCTATTTTAGGGCTTTGGGTACTCTTATTTTAGAGTTGGAGTAGGGAATATATTTTAGTATAGTCAGACAGTGTCTGACATAGTAGCAGAGCGGTATCCAAGTAGCGGAGCTGTGCTTGTAGCTGCGGAGCTGCAGCAGTAGTGTATGCCCAGGAGTTGGGTAGTCGCCATCAGTGGGCTGACGACGGATGCAGGTATAGCTATGGTCTCCTTAAATTATTTAGGAGTATGTAATAGCTTAGTTAAGGTTTTTAGATCATAATGAATGTTGCATGTGTATTTGAATTGTGGAGCTGATGATAGGCTTGGAACCTAGAGTGAGACTGCTAGGAACTGCCTTAGAAAGGTACGTAAGTACTGACTGAGATAACCAGCGGGTATGCATGCTTATGTGTTGCATTTATGTGTCATATTTTGCATAGATTATTATGTGGCATGTGCATATCATATCGTGCATGTACATCTTTTGAGATGAGCCATGTAGGGTTGCTCAGCCATGTTCGGACATTTGATGTCGAGTGCCCTGCGATCGACGGGTTAGCCGACACTGGCATCTGTAGGATACGGTCCACGTCCGGTAGAAATGAGCAGTGTACGCAGGGTTTGATTCCCGGGTTGTGCCACTCATGTCCTAGGCGCCATTCTGAGCAGTTTGTATACAATTATCCCAGATATGAATACCCTGTCATATGTGCATCATGTTTTTATGTTTACCCGTATTTGCGTATTGAGCTTAGAGCTCATGTCCAGTATTTTCTTTGTATCTGGACACCCCATTCGACGGGGCAGGTGTAGGTGCAAGATTGAGCACTAGGAGTTTGGAGAGGCCAGCGACCAGTGAAGACAGCAGGGTTAGATGTAGGTTTTATTTAAGTTTAATTCGATTAAGTTGTATAATCGAATTTTTTTAACCGGTTGTATTCTATCAGTCTACTTTTATTTAAGTCTTCCACAACGATTTATTTAATGCATGCTTAATTATGCTCTAAACTCTAATTAGATAGCGTATCCGGGTTGGGCCGCTACACAGATCGAGTCCAAATTACACTCAATCAAGATCAAATATTTATACTTCACCCAGATCAAGTGTGAAAGTCTTCAACCCAGATCAAATAAAACAAAAACGGGAGAAAGCATCAGTTGCCAAAGTTGTTGAGCTAGAAGACAAACTCATTTAATGAGGATTTAAAAATTGGCTAATTTTTCTTAAAGTCAAGATTTGTGAGCCAATTTATGAGATATGTTGGCAGCTCATTCTCAAAAGATGTTGGCGGCTCACTGGATAGTTTTTGAAGCTATAAAACGTGATGATTCAAAGTTTCAAATGCAAAGTGAACAACACAGAAATCTCGAATTCAAAAATTGCTTTCTAATTCATCCGAAAAGACAAAAAGCCTTCACTCCATATTCTAACTCAGAAACTCATCTTACCAGATCAAAGTTTCGAAGCTCTTAGTTAGATTATATATCAAGATCGATCGAGCTCAAAGAAATATATATCATATCAAGAACGATCCAGATCAAAGTCATTTATAGTTTTCCATATCAAAGCCATTTATAGCTTTCCAGATCAAAGTCTCGAAGCTTATTTTGTGGCTTCCTTTGTAACTCAAGCAGAGTATTTGATCTGCTTCGAGAGAGTGTGTTGCTAGGAGTTCTTGTCAAAGGGTTGATTTGATTGGATTTGTATAAAGCATTTTATAAATCAAAGTGTTCTAGTGAAATCCTTCTGAAAACAGAAGAAGAGGTGACGTAGGAGATTAATATCCGAAAATCCATAAAAAATTCTCTTTACTTACGTTATTTTGATCTGACTTAACTTTTAAAGTTCAAATCTGCAAGGAAGATTCTTCCGCCTGATTTTATCACATCTTTCGAGAAAAACAAATTTTTAAACAATTAAAACTTATGTCTGGTTTTCACAAATCATATCTAAGTATCATTAAATTTTTAAAATAGTGTATTCACCCCACCTCTACACGTATTTCGATCCTAACAAATGGTATCAGAGCGGTTCTTGCTTATCACCTGAACTGTCTCTTAGCTATGACATCTTTTAGAAAAATTCCTATGTTCTCAAAAGAAGATTATGTTCGTGGTTACAGATGGACCTATGAAGATTATGAAAACCAACACTGTCACTGCCATCTTTGCTGGTGCTCCACAAATGATATAAAAACCTCGAGTTTAATGGACTTCTGAAAATAAGAAGAAATCCAATCTGGATAATGCTTCCAGAGATATCCTATATAAAACTCTGGACAAGAACATGTTTAGCAAGATCAAAAGTTGCATTACGTCCAAAGAAATATGGGAGAAACTCACATAACCGTGGGAAGGAAATGACCAAACAAAAAAAAAAACAAACTCAGGATGACAATCCAAAAGTTTGATAATATAAAGTCGAAACAAAATTTTTATATATATATATATAAAAAACAAAAGAAAAGAAAAGAAAAGAAAAGAAAAGATAAAAGGTCTCGGCATAAGAGGCCGTAGAAGATAAAAATTATCTGTATATTAACAGCCAGACTTCTGTGGCGCACACAACTCCCCTCACAAACACGGCTTTGCTCTGTTGCAAATGGCTTTGGCTAGTGGAATGATCTACTCTTTTCCCTTCAATTTCTCCATTAATTCTTCCTCTTCCACAGGTAAAGTTCACTGTCCACCTTTTGGTCTCTTTTTGTTTGATGGGTTTCATTTAGTAAAGAAAATCTTGAAATGCGCAGAAGGGACAAGGCCGAAGTCGGTGAAATTGAGAGATGACTGGAGGCAGAAGTCCAGGCCCATTCCTTCTGGTGGGACTTATCCGGCCAAGGATCATTGCAGGTTCTTCGTTGGAAAGTTTTATGCTTTTTCAAGACATTCTTGCATGCTGCTTTTGTTTTGGGATTAGCTTTTGTGCAATATGTTTTCTTGAAATGTTGTTAGCTTGGTTTTGTTTTGTTCTATCATTTTCAATCTTTCATTTCTGTGCGGTGGGCCAAGAATGTAGTTGTGTTTAAGTCGCCGTTCAGTGTAACACCTTACCCATGGAAGTAGAGAAATGACAATTGCATGAGAATGTAAAGTTAAGTCATTGTTCCAGGTTTTAATGGCCAAATGTAAGAAGTGGAATGCGGGTCATCTATGTGAATAACTGTTGAATAATGGTTAAAGCATGCTGTTAGAGAGTATCTTTATATAGAAACCTCCCGAACTACCCGCCCCACATCATTGCAACTGTTTTGAAACAGTCGGGCTTTGCAAGGGGTCAACGACCATTCATGCAAACCATGGTATTAATGTATCCACAGGTGAAATTCAGCTATTTGGAACATGTAATTTGAGATTTGTTTTATTTGAGAGGATAACTAATCTTGTTTGTTTTCTCCTAATTTTTATGCCTCGTAGGCACCAGAGAGTACAAATATACCCGCTTTGTTCAGTTTCTTGTTACACTTGAAGCTTGACTGATGCAAACAAATATAATAACGGTTGGTTCTCCTTGTTATTTTTTGAGCAGCCACTGCGGATTATGCGATACATATTACATTGCTCATGTCAAGAATGCATGTGCTTTCTTGGGAGACGGCATGTCTAAAATTGAGGTGAGCTTGTTTCTTTTTGTCATCTCTTCGTATTTTTTGCGAGCTTCAGATACAATCATGTCAAGAATGCATGTGCTTTGTGGTCGGATATTTTTGTTTCTTTGTTGTTGGTTATGACAATCATTGTACTCTCTGAACAGATACAAAGAGATCTGATGACCGTTCTCAATAATTATGACTTGAGGATATTTATGGTTCTATCATGTTGCAGGGCTTTTTCTATCTGGTGTTTTGGCATGTGGCTAAGCTTTCTTTTGCTGTTTTAGGCTCTAGAACCTGTTGTCCACGGACGAGGAAGGAAAGCAGATTCGATGGATGAGACTTATATGGGAGTGTACGAGAATTTACTTTATGCTCGGAAAATCAATCCAGTTGAGGGTAATCTGCTCAAGTCGATTTACCATACGCTTCAGCCCCATTTCCTAGATTCCTAACAATGTCCTCTCTTTGACTCTTCTCATACCTTCTAGGAGTTAAAATGTTTCATTTATGTTAATATATGAACTTTCTATTTCAAATATTTCTTCTTTTTATTTGATGAGAAATCTGTTGTTATTCATTTAGTTACTTCGCTGTCAAGAAATAAATTTGGATGACAAAGAAATGTGAATACAAATTGAATTTTTTTTATTGTTTGGTTTAATATGGGAAGGAAATTCTTTTAAAAATTAGATTCTTTTAAAAGATATAGTGTAGAATAAATAAAATATAAAGTAGATTGTGTGAATATTTCTATGGTTGGTAGGATTTGTCAAATATTTTTAACTTGGTAAGAGTATATTATCTTTCTGTTTTTAGGAGATTAGATTCACTCTTTGTATTCTATTTAAATGTGTACATTGTAGTCAATTGGATATACAGAATTATTATTCCAATCCTCGTTCTTTGCATGGTATCAAAACCACAAAATTTCGAAATATCCTTCGTCAATTAACAGCCTTATTCGCAGCCTCCTCTCTCACAGTATTCATCTCCAAAAATGTCATCGGACTCATAAAAAACCGATGAGAATTCTGAGAAGTCGCCAGCGACTCTTGCTCCTTTTTCCGGGAGTGATAATTCATCTCTTCAAATCACTGCCCACAAACTCAACGGCCACAATTACTTACAGTGGGCACATTCTGTCAAAATTGTAATATGTGGCCGTGGAAAAATGGGATATCTCACCGGCGAACTCGAGTCACCTAAGAAATCGGATCCTTCATACAAAATTTGGTGGCTGAAAATTCCATTGTTCTCGCATGGCTCATCAATTCCATGGAGAACAACATCAGCCGCCATTATTTGTGGTTCCAAACTGCCAAAGAGGTATGGGACGCTGCTCGTCGGATGTATTCCGACCTTGGGAATGCCTCGCAAATCTTCGAGCTTTGTTCAAAACTCAAGGAACTCCAGCAGGGTTCTAATTCTGTGACCCAATACTTCACTGATCTTCAAGACTTGTGGCAAGAGTTGGATCTTTTCCTGGACAACACTCCAACTTGTGCTGATTGCAGCGTCAAAGTTCGTCAGAATCTGGAAAAAGAACGTGTCTTTGATTTCCTTGCCCGACTCAATCGGGAACTCGATGATGTTCGAGGCCGTGTTGTTGCACGAGAGCCATTCCCATCTCCTGAAGATGCATTCGCTGAAGTTTGGCGTGAAGAGAGAGATGCGCCGCAAAGTCATGCTGCCCACCTCCTTCCCAGTTGCATCTTCTGCCCCGGAAGTCTCTGCCTTGATCTCAAATAAATCCAACAGCCCGGGCCAGCGTCAAGGCAAACGCCCTTGGTGCGAACACTGCAAACGTCCTGGACATACCAAGGACAAGCGCCGGGAAATATACGGCAAACCAGTGGACTGGCAGCCACGGAAACAACCCCAAGGTCGTGGCTTCCAAACCCAAATAGCCCAAGAGCAGCCTGCATCTTCTGACATCAGTGCACCATTCACAAAGGAACAGATAGAGCAAATTGAACAATATTGTCGTCTCCTGCGTCAGTCCTTCTCAATCCATCTCCAAATCTAACTGTTGGCTCTTGCTCCATCACCCAATCTGGTAAAATTTAGTCTGCGATAAATTCTTGTGTTGCTGAGTCTTGGATTGTCGATTCTGGAGCCTCCGATCATATGACGGGCAACTCTACTCTTTTTTCCAGTTATATTCCTTGCACAAGCCGTACTACAGTTAGAATAGCCGATGGTTCCTTGACTCGTGTTATGGGCCTTGGCAATATTCTATTGTCGATAGATATTATCCTTAAATCCGTTTTTCATGTCCCTTCCTTGAAGTGTAATCTGATCTCTGTCAGTAAACTAACTAAGGATAATAATTGTGTCGTCAAATTCTTACCTTTCTCTTGTTTATTTCAGGAACTACCATCGGAGAAGACGATTGGCAGTGCTAGGATTCACCATGGTCTTTATTACTTCGAGAATGCTTCGTCCGTCCATCGACAGTCTCTTTTGTCCAGTGTCCGTTCTGCACCTGTTTTGAATCTTTCCAAAATAATGTTATGGCACCATAGACTTGGCCATCCTAGTTTTTCATATTTAAAACGTTTGTTTCCCTCCTTGTTTGTGAGTAATAAAAATCTTGATTTGGTTTCCTGTGATATTTGTCAACTTGCGAAGCATACAAGAGTTTCTTTATCTCCAAAGCCGTATACACCCTCATCACCTTTTTCATTAATTCACAGTGATATCTGGGGTGCCTCACCGGTTACGACAATTCAGGGTAAACGATGGTTTCTAACATTTATCGATGATCACACCCGAGCCACCTGGGTTTACCTTCTCAAGAACAAATATGACACATGCCACATTCACCAACTTTAACCCAATGATTCAAACTAAATTTAATATCCGCATCTGCACCCTCCTAAGAACCGACAATGGTACAGAATATTTCAATACCACCCTCAGTGAATATCTCCAATCCTATGGTATTACCCATCAGAGTTCATGTGTTGATACTCCCCAACAAAATTGGGTATCCGAACGAAAAAATCGCCATCTTCTTGAGGTTGCACGTGCCCTTTTGTTCACCATGAATGTTCCTAAATACCTATGGGGTGATGCAGTACTCACCGCTGCCTTTCTCATTAATCGTCTACTTAGCTGACCACTTAACTTCCAAACTCCCATGTCTCTCCTCACAAAAGAATTTCCTCATAGTCATATCTCCACTCACCTTCCGCTTAAGACATTTGGGTGTACGACATTTGTGCATGTCCATAATCACCATCGCAACAAACTTGATCCTCGAGCCATTAAAACTGTCTTCGTGGGTTATTCTGCTTCTCAAAAAGGTTACCGATGTTATTGTCCTAAAACGAGAAAAATGTATGTCTCCTGTGATGTCACCTTTCTCGAGATCACACCTTTTTTCTCCTCATCTCCGCTTCAGGGGGAGACTTCTCATGAAGCTTGTTGGGATACTACTCCTCTTCTTGGTGTACCAGTTGATCCTCTATTTTTCTCGTCGTCTACAACCAACACTCGAGTACATGATACCACTACTCCTCATGTTCTTGTGTCAGAAACAGAAACAGAACCAGCACCACGCAAAGAGTTGTATGTCTATTCACGAAGGAACAAATCTCAGATAACTAAAGATGTAGTGAATCCTAGCCACAGTCAAGAGAATGAACCAATGGTAGACTCTTCTTTGTCAGGTACCACTCATGATCTTGATGTACCTATAGCTTTTAGAAAGGGTGTGAGATGTTGTACTAAACATCCCATTTCTAACTTTGTTTCTTATTCGAATCTATCCTCTTCATTTCGTGTCTTTACTTTTACATTGTCTAGTGTAATTATTCCCAGGTCAATTCAAGAAACTCTAAATGTTCCCGAATGGAAGGCTGCAGTGCTGGAAGAAATGCGCGCCCTACAACAGAATAATACATGGAGCTTGGTACAATTGCCACAAGGAAAAAATACAGTCGGGTGTAGATGGGTGTTTACAGTAAAGTACAAGGCTGATGGTTCAATCGAAAGACATAAAACACGCTTGGTTGCCAAGGGATTCACACAAACTTATGGTATAGATTACACTGAAACTTTCGCACCTGTTGCAAAATTAAACACTGTTAGAATTCTTCTATCTTTGGCTTTCAACCTTGATTGGCCACTTCATCAGCTGGATATTAAAAATGCTTTCCTTAATGGTGAACTTGAAGAGGAAGTTTACATGAGTCAACCTCCTGGTTTTGAGGAAAGGGTTGAAAGTCAGATTGTGTGCAAGCTCCACAAATCTCTTTATGGGCTCAAACAATCCCCCGTGCTTGGTTTGACAAATTCTCCAAAGTTATTAAAAAGTTCGGCTACAGTCAGGGACAAGCAGACCATACACTATTCGTTAAACACTCCAAAAACGGGAAAATAACCATTCTTATAGTGTATGTTGATGATATAATTGTCACAGGAGACGACAATCAAGAAATGCAGAACATTAAGCTAATGATGGCTAAGGTGTTCGAAGTTAAAGACCTTGGGACACTGAGATACTTCTTGGGAATGGAAATTGCTAGAAGCAAGAAAGGGATTTCTATTTCTCAACGAAAGTATACATTGGATCAATTGGAGGAAACTGGAATGTTAGGGTGCAGGCCAAGCCAAACACCGATTGAATTGGGGAATAAAAAACAAATGTTGGAGGGGAATTCAGTAGATAAAGAAAGTTATCAGCGACTCGTGGGAAAACTCATCTACCTCTCACATACCCGCCCAGATATTGCAGTTGCAGGTAGTCTCGTAAGTCAATACATGCACTCACCTTGTCAAGGTCACCTTGATGCAGTTTACAGAATATTGAGATATTTGAAGCAAACACCTGGTCGAGGTCTATTCTTTGCAAAATGTGATGATCGAAGAGTGAGTGCATTCACTGATGCAGATTGGGAGGCTATGTTACTGATCGAAAGTCAACATCAGGATATTGTACCCGAGTGTGGGGTAACTTAGTAACTTGGAGGAGCAAGAAACAATCGGTGGTTGCAAGAAGTAGTGCAGAAGCTGAGTATAGGTCAATGGCACATGGAGTATGCGAGCTCATCTGGATCCAAAGAGTGATGAAAGAACTTAAAATGGAGTGCACAGAACCTATGCAGCTCTACTGTGACAACAAATTTGCCATCAGTATTTCCCATGAATTGGCTCGGGTTCGAGCCCTCCCACCCCCTTTAAAAAAAAAAAATAAAAAAAATCTGCCATCAGTTTAGCTCACAACCCCGTTCATCATGACAGAACTAAGCATGTCGAAGTAGATCGACACTTTATTAAAGAAAAAATTGACGGAGGGATTGTCAGGCTTGAATATTTTCCCACAACTCATCAACTTGCTGATCTACTAACAAAAGGATTGTCAGAACAAACTCATGAATTTCTTGTTGGCAAGCTTGGTCTCATCAACATCTACAGTTAAGTTTGAGGGGGAGTGTAGAATAAATAAAATATAAAGTAGATTGTGTGAATATTTCTATGGTTGGTAGGATTTGTCAAATATTTTTAACTTGGTAAGAGTATATTATCTTTCTGTTTTTAGGAGATTAGATTCACTCTTTGTATTCTATTTAAATGTGTACATTGTAGTCAATTGGATATACAGAATTATTATTCCAATCCTCATTCTTTGCAGATAGTTTTTCCGGAATACATTATGTCTTCTCCTTTCAAATGAATAGATTGAATCATTGAGTGCTTGGCCACTTCCATTTCTTGTAGGCATTGTTCTTTTTTTCGAGTGATGAAATGTATGTTCATTTATGAACTAATGTGCATCATAATGCAACTAGATGTCATCATTTTCTTAATTGATGCACACTTAATGAGGTTCATGTCACGCATAACTTTACTTTGTAGGGGCTCAGTGGACCGGTATAGTGACGACAATTGCTATGGAAATGCTTAGAACTGGCATGGTTGAAGCTGTTGTCTGTGTGCAAAAGTATTGATCTTTAAAACCATTCTAATAGTGCCCTGGTAAAGATGATTATCATCATTTATTAATGTGTGAGTTTTCTTGTATCATTTCAGTGATCCAGAAGATAGATTTGCTCCCAGACCTATCTTGGCAAGGTTTGTTCCATTGATTACATGATTATTTTTGATACATTCAATGTCTGACATCTTTTTTTAACTTAATCATATGTTGAAATTAGGACTCCAGAGGAAGTTCTTGCTGCAAAAGGTGTTAAGCCAACATTGTCGCCTAATCTTAATACTTTGGCATTAGTCGAGGTTCTTTCTTACACTTCCCTTTTGTTAACTGGTTTATATGTAATTTATGTTTGATAATATAAGCCTGAGGTTATGAATGTATAAACCTGAGGATTCTCTTTCATTAAAGGAAGAGTATTTTAATGAAGCTTTTGCCCGTCTTAATATATTTGTGGTGAAGCCTACTTCTCTGAGGTGGACCGAGTAACCAATTGCTTTTTTCCCCCTCAGGCAGCAGGTGTGAGACGTCTTCTGTTTTGTGGTGTTGGCTGCCAAGTTCAAGGTATTTCCATCTTACAATGTATCGTGCACTTTTTTCAATTAATTGCTTTATCTTGACTTGTACTATTTTAATGCAGAGTAATTTGTTAAAGTGCAGCACTGAGATCGGTGGAGCGTTATTTGAATTTGGAGAAGCTTTATGTTCTCGGAACCAATTGTGGTAACAGTATTTTTTAGTAGTCGAGAATATTGCATTGTTCAGTATCTTTACATTTTAGAACCATTTTCAAACACATTTATTTTCATTACATCACCATTAAGTTTCTTTAATTGCAAGGATGAGGAAACTAATATTCTTCTGTTTCATTTTTTTTATTTCACGGTCAACAGGCACACTGGTTTTGAAATTCTCTAAATTAACATTCTTTAAACCTAATGGCTTTTCTGAACAGTTGATAATGGAACACGAGAAGGTTTAGATAAGTTTCTAAAGGCTGCTAGCAGTGAACCAGAAACAGTTCTTCACTATGAGTTCATGCAAGATTACAAGGTTTTGCTTTAAGTTGTCAAATCACGTGCATATTATTTCTTTTCTAATGAATCCAAGTTCATATGTTAGGTTTTGAAATCCTAAATGTGCTAAAAAATCTTGGGCTAGCAATCACATACCTTTTAGCCATGCCTTTCCTGTTATTCTGAGGCAGATATATGTATTATTCATGTGGTGACCAAATAGGGTGGAAATTGAGTGGCCAATTTGACATATTTATCCAGTGATAGGTTTTGAATCTGTACATTATCATTTACAACTACTGGGGCATACATGTAGTATCATCATCCTCTCTTATAACTATTATTGTTTTTTTTTTTTCTGAAAATTCTTATAACTATTATTGTTGTGTGTATTTAAATACTAAAACCTGCTACTGTTGTGTGACTCATGGTTGTGTTAGGCTGCTGGTTACCGGCCACACAGATGAAGAAATATAGCAGGAATAATGATTGATCAAACACAAACAATAACGCTGTAATTTATGATATTATATTGATTGAAATAAGTGAAGGTATTTCCCAGAGATAGTCTCTGTGCAAGCAATGAAATTGCTCTCCTAGCCATTGCTGGTATTATCACAAAACAAGATGGATAAAATGATTGATTCTAGATTCTTCCAAGACTAAAATAAGGCCAAATATTGTAGAGCCCATAATAATATTCAAGTCCATAACAGGTTACATGATTACTAAAACCGACTGTAATAATGTTTTATATTGGTCTTTGATAGGTTCACTTGAAGCATTTAGATGGTCACATTGAGGAGGTAACTTAGTGAAATCATTTCTCTTGCCTTTCTGTATACTCTGTTTTGTGATCAGATTCTATAATCTTACTAGCGCAGGTTCCATATTTCTGTCTCCCAGCAAATGAGTTGACTGATGTGATTGCTCCTTCTTGCTATAGGTAATTTCTAATTTTGTCCTAACCATGTACACCGTGACTTTTATTTATTAAGAAAATTTTTAGATAAAGCAAACTCTTTGACGAGATGACTAGTCAAAATGTTCAGTAAAATTTAGTTTAAGATGTGCAGGTAAAAAGTAGCAGTAATCTTGATAAAGGCCGAGTACAATGAAAGTAGGAACTAATATTTGAACCATCACTACCGAAAAAAGTTATCCTTGCAGATAGAGTAAATTTATTGCCAAAGGCCATAAATCTTGTAGTGCTTCAAAATTCTGTAAATCTTGCACGTTCTTTAAAAGATCTGTTAAGCCCTGTTTATATTTTCAGGGCCTATTGTCATCCATCTGCGATAGCGATAATCTTTATTTCACTTGGAGAATTTCCCCTATGCGTAACTCTAAATAATATTAGCATCACTTGTTAAAATGTGTGTTATACAAGACTTGTCAAGATATTGTGGTTGTATAACAGACAAACTTCATCTCTAATTTAATGGTTGAAGATTAGCTCATGTCGTCCTATACTAAACATGCACATACATGCTCAAGTGTGATTCAAAAGTTTATACGTTGAAATATCTCATTAACTATGATACTATCGTTTCTGACAATTGTTTCTTCAGCTAACACTTTTTCATCTTTTCTACCCTTCAGAGGGTTGAGTCGATGCTACCCATGATTGGTCCAAATCAGTGGGCCCCACGTGGGGCCCATTGATTTGGACCAATCATGGGGGGCCACGTTGCCCATGGGGTAGTACCCCATGGGCAGCATGAACAAAACCCCTTCAGAGATAATCACACCATTTTCTGTTTCAAATTTGTTGATTATCCGTTTCAACAAAATTTGCACTATAATAAGCTTCCTACCTTTTCTAGTTTTGTTTGCCCGTTTGAGATTAAATAACATGCATAATTCTGTCTCATTGCAGCTGTTTTGACTACACAAATGCTTTAGCGGTGAGTGCTTCCTAGTCAATTCAAAGTTAAATCACTTGCCGAGGTTTTTCATTTTTTTATCTTTGTCTTCCTTTGCTGCCCTTTATTCCCTAGTTGGATAATTAAATTTTTATTTCATGTCAGTAGTAACATTAGTTGCTGCAATCCTGAGCTTGCTTGCTAAGTGTTTATTCTAGCTTAGGCTGTATAGTCACCTGCATAGTCCTGTGCAATATTTAATTATGCAGTCACCATTGATTAATATCAAAAGAAAGAGAGAAACCTGATATATCTAGTAATGATATCGGGACTAGACTATGGAGTTAGTAGGTGCTCTCGCTGGCCTTTATGAAATCCTATGAGACATGACAATTGAATATATGGTCAGATTATTATAGAATTTAAAATATTTGAGTTGTACAATTCTAAAACTTTAATAGAATGACATTTTCAATGATAAAACTAGAGTAAACTAAATTCATGGGTAGAATTATCTGTTTGTGATGGCTGGAGCTGGGTGTCAATTATTCCCGGTAGATTGTGTCTTACAGTCATCAAAATATGACTCTAACGGGTTTGCAATCTAAAACTTTTGAGTTTCATTATTCTATGCTATAGCTTTTCGTATACTGGTAATTGCTGGTCCGAAATGCACTTGTTAATTACATGGTTTGCAACTATTCTAGGATTTGGTTGTTGGGTACATGGGCGTGCCGAAGCTTTCAGGGCTTGGCATGACGCAACATCCACAATATGTTACCGTCAGGTGATCTAATGCAAACTTGAATTTTCCGTTGTCTTGATTTTTAAAAATTTTATTGATAGCAAGCTATCACTTCTATGTGCATAATCTTCAGCATGACTTGTTTGTAACCTCTTCCGCCAATGGCAGGAATGAACGTGGAAAGGAGATGCTTAGCTTGGTGAAGGATCTCCTTGAAATCACTCCAACAGTCAGCGGAGTAAGCACATCTTTAGGCATGTGTTACGATTTGGAATCTGTATAGAACTATATATGGCTTAGTTCTTGGTGTTTGTTCTAGGGTGAAAGACGGCCATTCGTCATGGAAACCGTAAAGGCAGACGATAATGCTAAACTGGGTACGCAATGGCTTACGTCACATAGTGCTATGATTGAATATATGGCC